>NC_045445.1:9894005-9947652 GCF_002776525.5 Piliocolobus tephrosceles | reverse complement strand
GCAAGCTCCGCCTCCCGGGTTCACGCCATTCTCCTGCCTCAGCCTCTGGAGTAGCTGGGACTACAGGCGCCCACCACCTCGCCCGGCTAGCTTTTTGTACTTTTTAGTAGAGACGGGGTTTCACCATGTTAGCCAGGATGGTCTCGATCTCCTGACCTCGTGATCCGCCCGTCTCGGCCTCCCAAAGTGCTGGGATTACAGGTTTGTTTTCTTTTTATTTACATAGTTTGTAAAAAGTGTTATCTTTGTTCCTCAGTATGTGGTATATCTTTTATTTCTGGCTGTTTAAAAATATTATCTATATTATGAGGTTTCACCAATTAATTATGATATGCTTTGGAGTGGTTTTCTTTGCATTTATCATGTTTGTAGTTAATCAAAGTATTTGAATTTGTGGGTTTCATATCATGTCTTATATTTGGAAAGAAAAATAGATGGCTATAGTTTTTGCTGTTCAATCCCACCCTCCTTATTTGGAGGGAACTTTACGCTTATGTCAGAGTGTCTGATGTTGTCTCACAGGTTGGTAATGCTTTGTCAATATTTTCATTAATTTGTCTATCTATATTTCAGTTATTTTAGCTTTTATTCCTATATCTTCAGTTTACTTTTTTTTTTTTTTTTTTTTTTTTTTTTGAGACGGAGTCTTGCTATGTCATCAGGCTGGAGTGCAGTGGCCCGATCTCAGCTCACTGCAACCGCTGCCTCCCGGGTTCAAGTAATTCCCCTGCCTCAGCCTCCCAAGTAGCTGGGACTACAGGCACGCACCACCACGCCTGGCTAATTTTTTGTATTTTAGTAGAGACGGGGTTTCACCATGTTGGCCAAGATGATCTTGATCTCCTGACCTCATGATCTGCCCGCCTCGGCCTCCCAAAGTGCTGGGATTATAGGCATGAGCCACCGTGCCTGGCCCAGTTTACCAGTCTTTTATTTTGCATTGGCTAATTCACTATGAATCCTGTGATGCACTCTTCTGATTTCAGGTACTGTATTTTTCACTCCTTGGTTTAATGTATTTACTTTATTTTCTCACTGTTCTCATGTGTTCTACTCGCTTTGCTTATTTTCCTTCAAATCCTTGAGCATATTGAGCATATTTATCATGGCTGTTCCAAAAGTCCTTACCTGTTAATTCCATGACCTGGGTTACTTCAGAGACTATTTTTATTTACTGATTTTTTTCATACTTACAAGTTACACTTTTCTGCTTCTTCACTAGTCTAGTGATGTTTAGTGGTAAAATTGAAAATTTTGAGTTTTATTTTTGAGTGCTGGGAGGTTTTGTATTATTTTAGAGTTTAGGAAGCAAATTTGTTCTTGAAGGCAGTTAACTTACTTGTGGAGCATCTTTATATCATTCAAGGCTATTTTTTAACCTTTACTCCATGATTAGGATAGTACCTCTACCAAGGTTTACCACCTCTGGGAGCTCCACTGACTGCCCAAAGTGGTCATTGAGGATCCTTTCCCTCCAGCTTTTCGGAAATCAAGAGTCCTAGGCGTGTGTTCACTTTAGGAACTCTTGCATTCAGCCCAATTGTTTTTTATTTTACCTCGTGATATTTTATCCTGCACGTGCACGGTTTACTGCATGGCAACAAAATCAAGAGAAATTCTCTAAAGATTTCTACAGATTCTTCTCCCTGTAGCTCCCTCCTTTGTGGTATTCTGCTCTCCAAAATTCCAGCTCCTTCAGCCTTTTCAATATCCAGCCTTTGTCTCCTCAACTCAATGACAGTGTGTGTCTGAAATGCCCCTTTCAGCACCGTGGCCTGGAAGGATTTCCAGTTGCCAGACTCTCAGTAATCACCCGTGTATTTACTGTTGGCCAATATATGAAAATGGTTGCTTCATATAAGTTTATTTAGTTTTCTTTGTGTTTACGTAGAAGGGTAAGTCTGTGCCTTTTTGCTACATCATGAGCAGGTCTGGAAGTTTCGTTGTGCACTTAAGAAAGAACTTTACATATTTCATCTCTCATTTCATTTGGAAAAAAATTCAGAGAGAGTAGATCAAAGAATGGAACAATGATCTCCCATATACCACCATAGATACTGAACAGTTAAAAACATTTTGCCATATTTAATCTAGATATACATATATATGAATACATTTGTGTGTGTGTATATACATATATGTTTTCTTGAATAATTTGTAGTAAGTTTCAGGAATCATGAATCTTTGTCTCTGAAACTTCAGCAAGAGTCTGCTAATATTAAAAACATTCTTCTATAAAGCCACAAAATAATTATCACCCTTACACTATTAACAATTTCAGAATACTTTCTAATATAGTTATTTTCTTGAATTTCATCTTTTCCAAACAAGAATCTAATCAACTTTCACTCATGGCATCTGGTTGTTATGTACCTTTAGTCTCATTTAATCTATAATATTGACTTTTTCATGGCACTGACATTTAAAGAGATTAAACCACATATTTTGTATAATATCCCACATTGCGGATGTGTCTATTTCTTCAGGATCTCGTATAAATTGCTTCTCTACTCTAAACGAAAGGTAAGTCTATTTACTTAGTAAGATTCAAATAAAATGTTTTGAAAACATAAATCATAGGTGGTGTTGTGTACTTCATATTGGTCAATATTACCTTTCTCTCATTTCTGTCAAAGTTTGTCCAGATTATTGCTAGGTGGCTTAGTCTAAATAGAAGCCAGAAAATACATTACCCATTACTGTCCTTGCAATTTTTCTCTAATCTTGCTAGATGTGCTTCAGATCAAACTTTGCTTGCACTGCAATGTTCAACTCCTACTAGTGTCCAGGCTATTTTCCTAAAATCTTCTTGGTAAAGCCCTATCTTCCTGCCATTCTGCTTTAATCTTCAGCCTAAGTTTCTCTCTCTAGCACCCACACAAGACCTCACTAAAAGCCACAATAAGAAGACAACACATGTCAATACCCTGCATTTTTCCTAACATTTGCCTTATCAATATAGCCTTATGGGGTATGATTTTGATATCTTTTTTCTTCATTTTATATTAAACTTTCTAGTGTCACTCTGTTTTAGATGCATCTCTTGTACAGGGCATGTAACTAATTTTTATTTAATCTTTGCATTTCTCCTTACATCTCGTGAAGGATGTTTCAGGCTCCACATGACAGGTGAATTGTACCTGCAAAAAAGAAAGAGGGCGGGCCTGGTGGCTCACGCCTGTTGGGAGGCCGAGGCAGGCGGATCACAAGGTCAAGAGGTTGAGACCATCCTGGCCAACATGGTGAAACCTCGTCTCTACTAAAAATAAAAAAATTAATCCAGTCTGTCAATTGTGGCACATATACACCATGGAATACTATGCAGCCATAAAAAAGGATGAGTTTGCGTCCTTTGTAGGGACATGGATGCAGCTGGAAACCATCATTCTTAGCAAACTATCACAAGAAGAGAAAACCAAACACCGCATGTTCTCACTCATAGGTGGGAACTGAACAATGAGCTCACTTGGACTCGGGAAGGGGAACATCACACACTGGGGCCTATCACGGGGAGGGGGGAGGGGGGAGGGATTGAACTGGGGAGTTATACCTGATATAAATGATGAATTGATGGGAGCTGACGAGTTGATGGGTGCAGCACACCAACATGGCACATGTATACATATGTAACAAACCTGCACGTTATGCACATGTACCCTAGAACTTAAAGTATAATAAAAATAAAAATAAAAAAATAATAATAATAAAAATAAATAAATAAATAAAAAATTAGATGGGCATGGTGGTGCACGCCTATAGTCCCAGCCATTCGGGAGGCTGAGGCAGGAGAATTGCTTGAACCTGGGAGGCGGAGGTTGCAGTGAGCCAAGAGTGAGCAGAGAGACCACCACTGCACTCCAGCCTGGTGGCAGAGCAAGACTCTATTTCAAAGAAAAATAGAAAAAAGAAAAAGAACATGAAAATTGGGTAGGTCAACAACAATGTCCAAAATGGAATTTTAAAGCATTTATCTTTGTTGTCATAAAAAATGTATTTGGTGTTAGTTTGCTCATTTATTTTATCTTCATTGTTATTTTGTTTTCTCTGTCTACTCTGTTTCTGGATAAGTCCTTGGCCTTTGTTTGCTTTCATCTTTCTTAGTGTTTTGGAAAACATTCCTCCCATTTTTAACTCTGCAAGTAGTTAACCATCTTTAGCCTGCACATCTCTATTTATCACAAAGTGAAGTGAAATTTTATTTTTGATTGTCTCCTATGAAATATGAATAAACACTTTTATCTCTCCCTCTTTATCCTTTGCAATTTTGTTGTTACAATCTGAGAATTAAAATACAAATTATTGCTATAAAATTACTATTGTTTCCATTGTCTAGTATTGTTTTTTGACTTTTGCAGTGAATTTTGTAGTCATATTTACAACATTAAATACACCACTATGTATTTAAGTGGACTCATTGCTTACTCCTAGTTCTTGATATCTATTCTCTCACACACACATTTAATTTTGTTTTGTCTCTCAGTAATCCTGAGTATAATTCAATCATTTTCCTAAGATAAAAATTTGAGTGGCACACTCTCCAATATTGATCCTGCCTTCATATGTATATATGCAGTATATATATATATGCAGTGTGTGTGTGTATATATATATATGTATATATATATCTCTCTCTCTGCAACATTCACTTATTTATATATATATGCAGTAAGAGAGAGAGAGAGAGAGAGAGTGCGTCGCTCTGTAGCCCAGGCTGAGTGCAGTGGCACGACGTCAGCTCACTGCAATCTCTGCCTCCTGGGCTCAAGTGATCCTTCCACCTCAGCCACTTGAGTAGCTGGAACCACAGGCATGCATCATCATACCTGGCTAATATTTGTAATTTTTTTTCTTGTAGAAATGGGGTTTGGCCACGTTATCCACACTGTGCCTTCATATTTGAACATCATTTTTACTAGATTTAAGGTACTTGGACCTCAGTCCCTTTTCTTCAAAAATTGTGTAGAATACTGGTTTTCAATGTTTCTATCAATAGAAGTCCCACTTTAAAAAATGTATTTAGCATCCTAATATTTAAAATAGATAAATTTGGATAATAATAGTTTACATTTATTTAGATTACTTGAGTACTCTTTTTACTATTCAATTTTGATTGCTTCACTCATCCCCAGGAATGTATGAGAACTTTACACTCAAACTTCCACATGCCCACGTTACAGAATAGTCATTTATATTTTTACTGCCCCAGGGCCCTTCTTCCTTAAAATGGTAAGAAGCTTCTAAATATTTATTTTTTCCCAAAAGGCCAACACTGTTTCTCACTTAACTCTCCAAGCCATATCAAGATGCAACCTAAGGCTAGCAGAGTCCATAACTGTTACTGTTTTCTCAGTGCCTTAAAATATGTATATATTTAACACTTATTTGCCTATATTAAGGAGTGCACAGGAAAAGTCTGAGGACAGTCTGACATTTGTATACAACATGATTTTATTTTATTTTATTTTTAATTTTATGTATTTTTTATTTTGTTATTTTGTTATTTTGTTATTATTATACTTTAAGTTCTAGGGTACATGTGCACAACGTGCAGGTTTCTTACATATGTATACTTGTGCCATGTTGGTGTGCTGCACCCATCAACTCATCAGCACCGATCAACTCGTCATTTACATCAGGTATAACTCCCAGTGCAATCCCTCCCCCCTCCCCCCTCCCCATAATAGGCCCCAGTGTGTGATGTTCCCCTTCCCGAGTCCAAGTGATCTCATTGTTTAGTTCCCACCTATGAGTGAGAACATACAGTGTTTGGTTTTCTGTTCTTGCGATAGTTTGCTGAGAATGATGGTTTCCAGCTGCATCCATGTCCCTACAAAGGACACAAACGCATCCTTTTTTATGGTGGCATAGTATTCCATGTTATATTTGTGCCACATTTTCTTAATCCAGTCTGTCACTGATGGACATTTGGGTTGATTCCAAGTCTTTGCTGTTGTAAATAGTGCCGCAATGAACATACATATGCATGTCTCTTTATAGCAGTATGACTTATAATCCTTTGGGTATACACCCAGTAATGGGATGGCTGGGTCATATGGTACTTCTAGTTCTAGATCCTTAAGGAATCACCATATTGTTCTCCATAATGGTTGAACTAGTTTACAGTCCCACCAACAGTGTAAAAGTGTTCCTATTTTTCCACATCCTCTCCAGCACCTGTTGTTTCCTGACTTTTTAATGACTGCAATTCTAACTGGGGTGAGATGGTATATCATCGTGGTTTTGATTTACATTTCTCTGATAGCCAGTGATGACGAGCATTTTTTCATGTGTCTGTTGGCTGTATGCATGTCTTATTTTGAGAAATGTCTGTTCATATCCTTTGCCCACATTTTGATGGGGTTGTTTGTTTTTTTCTTGTAAATCTGTCTGAGTCCTTTGTAGGTCCTGGATATTAGCCCTTTGTCAGATGAGTAGATTGCAAAAATTTTCTCCCATTCTGTAGGTTGCCTGTTCACTCTGATGGTAGTTTCTTTTGCTGTGCAGAAGCTCTTTAGTTTAATTAGATCCCATTTGTCAATTGTGGCTTTTGTTGCCATTGCTTTTGGTGTTTTAAACATAAAGTCCTTGCCCATGCCTATGTCCTGAATGGTATTACCTAGGTTTTCTTCTAGGGTTTTTATGGTATTAGGTCTAACATTTAAGTCTCTAATCCATCTTGAATTAATTTTCGTATTAGGGGTATGGAAAGGATCCAGTTTCAGCTTTCTACTTACGACTAGCCAATTTTCCCAGCACCATTTATTAAATAAGGAATTCTTTCCCCATTTCTTGTTTTTGTCAGGTTTGTCAAAGATCAGATGGCTGTAGATGTGTGGTATTATTTCTGAGGACTCTGTTCTCTTCCATTGGTCTATATCTCTGTTTTGGTACCAGTACCATGCTGTTTTGGTTACTGTAGCCTTGTAGTATAGTTTGAAGTCAGGTAGCATGATGCTTCCAGTTTTGCTCTTTTGGCTTAGGATTGTCTTGGCAATGCGGGCTCTTTTTTGATTCCATATGAACTTTAAAGCAGCTTTTTCCAATTCTGTGAAGAAACTCATTGGTACCTTGATGGGGATGGCATTGAATCTATAAATTACCTTGGGCAGTATGGTCATTTTCACGATATTGATTCTTCCTATTCATGAGCATGGTATGTTCTTCCATTTGTTTGTGTCCTCTTTGATTTCACTGAGCAGTAGTTTGGAGTTCTCCTTGAAGAGGTCCTTTACATCCCTTGTAAGTTGGATTCCTAGGTATTTTATTCTCTTTGAAGCGATTGTGAATGGAAGTTCATTCATGATTTGGTTCTCTGTTTGTCTGTTACTGGTGTATAAGAATGCTTGTGATTTTTGCACATTAATTTTGTATCCTGAGACTTTGCTGAAGTTGCTTATCAGATTAACAAGATTTTGGGCTGAGATGATGGGGTTTTCTAAATATACAATCATGCCATCTGCAAACAGGGACAACTTGACTTCTTCTTTTCCTAACCGAATACCCTTGATTTCTTTCTCTTGCCTGATTGCCCTAGCCAGAACTTCCAACACTATGTTGAATAGGAGTGGTGAGAGAGGGCATCCCTGTCTTGTGCCAGTTTTCAAAGGGAATGCTTCCAGTTTTTGCCCATTCAGATGATATTGGCTGTGGGTTTGTCATAAATAGCTCTTATTATTTTGAGATACATTCCATCAATACCGAATTTATTGAGCGTTTTTAGCATGAAGGGCTGCTGAATTTTGTCAAAGGCCTTTTCTGCATCTATTGAGATAATCATGTGGTTTTTGTCTTTGGTTCTGTTTATATGATGGATTACGTTTATTGATTTGCACAGGTTGAACCAGCCTTGCATCCCAGGGATAAAGCCCACTTGATCATGGTGGATAAGCTTTTTGATGTGCTCCTAGATTCGGTTTGTCAGTATTTTATTGAGGATTTTTGCATTGATGTTCATCAGGGATATTGGTCTAAAATTCTCTTTTTTTGTTGTGTCTCTGCCAGGCTTTGGTATCAGGATGATGTTGGCCTCATAACATGAGTTAGGGAGGATTCCCTCTTTTTCTATTGATTGAAAGAGTTTCAGAAGGAATGGTACCAGCTCCTCCTTGTACCTCTGGTAGAATTTGGCTGTGAATCCACCTGGTCCTGGACCAGGACCTTAGGTCCTGGTAGGCTATTAATTATTGCCTCAATTTCAGAGCCTGCTATTGGTCTATTCAGGGATTCAACTTCTTCCTGATTTAGTCTTGGGAGAGTGTAAGTGTCCAGGAAATTATCCATTTCTTTAAGATTTTCTAGTTTATTTGTGTAGAGGTGTTTATAGTATCCTCTGATGGTAGTTTGTATTTCTGTGGGGTCAGTGGTGATATCCCCTTTATCATCTTTTATTGCGTCCAGTTGATTCTTCTCTCTTTCTTCTTTATTAGTCTTGCTAGCGGTCTATCAATTTTGTTGATCTTTTCAAAAAACCAACTCCTGGATTCATTGATTTGTTGGAGGGTTTTTTGTGTCTCTATCTCCTTCAGTTCTGCTCTGATCTTAGTTATTTCTTGCCTTCTGCTAGCTTTTGAATATGTTTGCTCTTGCTTCTCTAGTTCTTTTAATTGTGATGTTATGTAAGCTTTCCAGCTTTCTCTTGTGGGCATTTAGTGCTATAAATTTCCCTCTACACACTACTTTAAATGTGTCCCAGAGATTCTGGTATGTTGTATCTTTGTTCTCATTGGTTTCAAGGAAGATCTTTATTACTGCCTTCATTTCGTTATGTACCCAGTAGTCATTCAGGAACAGGTTGTTCAGTTTCCATGTAGTTGAGCGGTTTTGATTGAGTTTCTTAGTCCTGAGTTCTAGTTTGATTGCACTGTGATCTGAGAGACAGTTTGTTATAATTTCTGTTCTTGTACATTTGCTGAGGAGTGCTTTACTTCCAATTATGTGGTCAATTTTTGAGTAAGTGCGATGTGGTGCTGAGAAGAATGTATATTCTGTTGATTTGGGGTGGAGAATTCTGTAGAAGTGTCTATTAGGTCCGCTTGATGCAGAGTTGAGTTCAATTCCTGGATATCCTTGTTAACTTTCTGTCTCGTTGATCTGTCTAATGTTGACAGTGGGGTGTTGAAGTCTCCCATTATTATTGTATGGGAGTCTAAGTCTCTTTGTAAGTCTCTAAAGACTTGCTTTATGAATCTGGGTGCCCCTGTATTGGGTGCATATATATTTACGTTAGCTCTTCCTGTTGAATTGATCCCTTTACCATTATGTAATGGCCTTCTTTGTCTCTTTTGATCTTTGATGGTTTAAAGTCTGTTTTATTAGAGACTAGGTTTGCAACCCCTGCTTCTTTTTGCTTTCCATTTGCTTGGTAGATCTTCCTCCATCCCTTTATTTCGAGCCTATGTGTGTCTCTGCAAGTGAGATGGGTCTCCTGAATACAGCAAACTGATGGGTCTTGACTCTTTATCCAATTTGCCAGTCTATGTGTTTTAATTGGACCATTTAGTCCATTCACATTTAAGGTTAATGTTGTTATGTGTGAACTTGATCCTGTCATTATGATATTAGCTCGTTATTTGCTCGTTAGTTGATGCAGTTTCTTCCTAGCATCGATGGTCTTTACATTTTGGCATATTTTTGCAATGGCTGGTACCGGTTGTTCCTTTCCATGTTTAGGGCTTCCTTCAGGGTCTCTTGTAAGGCAGGCCTGGTGGTGACAAAATCTCTAAGCATTTGCTTATCTGTAAAGGATTTTATTTCTCCTTCACTTATGAAACTTAGTTTGGCTGGATATGAATTTCTGGGTTGAAAATTCTTTCCTTTAAGAATGTTGAATATTGGCCCCCACTCTCTTCTGGCTTGTAGAGTTTCTGCCAAGAGATCTGCTGTTAGTCTGATGGGCTTCCCTTTGTGTGTAACCCGACCTTTCTCTCTGGCTGCCCTTAACAGTTTTTCCTTCATTTCAACTTTGGTGAATCTGACAATTATGTCTTGGAGTTGCTCTTCTCAAGGAGTATCTTTGTGGCATTCTCTGTATCGCCTGAATTTGAATGTTCGCCTGCTTTACTAGGTTGGGGAAGTTCTCCTGGATGATATCCTGAAGAGTGTTTTCCAACTCGGTTCCATTTTCCCCCTCACTTTCAGGCACCCCAATCAGATGTAGATTTGGTCTTTTCACATAACCCCATACTTCTTGAAGCTTTCTTCATTTCTTTTTCCTCTTTTTCCTTTAGACTTCTCTTCTTGCTTCATTTCATTCATTTGATCCTCAATCGCTGATACTCTTTCTTCCAGTTGACCAAGTCGGTTACTGAAGCTTGTACATTTGTCACGTATTTCTTGTGTCATGGTTTTTATCTCCATCAGTTCGTTTATGGCCTTCTCTGCATTAATTATTCTAGTTATCAATTCTTCCACTCTTTTTTCAAGATTTGTAGTTTCTTTGCGCTGGGTATGTAATTCCTCCTTTAGCTCTGAGAAGTTTGATGGACTGAAGCCTTCTTCTCTCATCTCGTCAAAGTCATTCTCTGTCCAGCTTTGATCCATTGCTGGCGATGAGCTGCGTTCCTGTGCAGGGGGAGATGCACTCTTATTTTTTTAATTTCCAGCTTTTCTGCCCTGCTTTTTCCCCATCTTTGTGGTTTTATCTGCCTCTGTTCATTGATGATGGTGACGTACTGATGGGGTTTTGGTGTGGGTGTCCTTCCTGTTTGTTAGTTTTCCTTCTAACAGTCAGGACCCTCAGCTGTAGGTCTGTTGGGGTTTGCTTGAGGTCCACTCCAGACCCTGTTTGCCTGGGTGTCAGCAGCAGAGGCTGCAGAAGATAGAATATTGCTGAACAGCGAGTGTACCTGTCTGATTCTTGCTTTGGAAGCTTTGTCTCAGGGGTGTACCCCGCCGTGTGAGGTGTGGGGCGTTGGTCTGCACCTAGTGGGGGATGTCTCCCAGTTAGGCTACTCAGGGGTCAGGGACCCACTTGAGCAGGCAGTCTGTCCATTCTCAGATCTCAATCTCCATGCTGGGAGATCCACTGCTCTCTTCAAAACTGTCAGACAGGGTCGTTTGCATCTGCAGAGGTTTCTGCTGCTTTTTGTTTAAGTATGCCCTGTCCCCAGAGGTGGAGTCTACAGAGACAGGCAGGTCTCCTTGATCTGCTATGAGCTCCACCCAGTTCAAACTTCCCAGAGGCTTTGTTTACCTACTTAAGCCTCAGCAATGGTGGGCACCCCTCCCCCAGCCTCGCTGCTGCCTTGCAGTTAGATCACAGACTGCTGTGCTAGCAATAAGGGAGGCTCCGTGGGCATGGGACCCTCCCGGCCAGGTGTGGGATATAATCCCCTGGTGTGCCGTTTGCTAAGACCCTTGGTAAAGCGCAGTATTGGGGTGGGCATTACCCGATTTTCCAGGTGTTGTGTGTCTCAGTTCCCCTGGCTAGGAAAGGGGATTCCCTTCCCCCTTGCGCTTCCCAGGTGAGGCCACGCCTCACCCTGCTTCAGCTCTCACTGGTCGGGCTGCAGTAGCTGACCAGCACCAATCGTCCGGCACTCCCTAGTGAGATGAACTCGGTACCTCAGTTGAAAATGCAGAAATCACCCGTCTTCTGTGTCACTCGCGCTGGGAGCTGGAGACTGGAGCTGTTCCTATTCGGCCATCTTGCTCCGCCCCCATGATTTTATTTTAAATAGATGGATATATATTTTAATTTATCTTTATCATTTAATTTTTATCAAGATGTGTCTTAATGCAGGTGTTTTCAAAAATTTACTTTGCCTAACTGGTTGGTCTGTTCCGTTTTTACCATAGGTCTTGTAGGGAGTGGAATTTCATCTTAGATTCTAGTACCAAGAATCAGCCTTCATTCTCACTGTTTGTTTGTTCTGAGGTTTCTTCATTCTCACTGTTTGTTTCTTCTAAAGTTTCTTCATTCTGTTTGTTCTGAGGTGTTTATTTTTTCCTATGCCTGTATGTGTTTATTAAGGGAAACACATTTAACTCTGCATGATTCCCTTCCTTATATATGTACTTATGTAACCATGTGTTAAATAACACAGCCATAACTTCATGTAATACTTCAAATGCTAAGAAAATGAAACAGCTCTTTGATAATCTGTATTTTGGCATGTGTTAATACATAAAATTCTTAATGATTGAATACATACACATACACACACACACACACACACACACACACATTCCCTACATTTAGAATTTAAAAATCAACATATCTTTCAATTTAAAAATTATGTGAACGGATGATAAAGAATTGCAAAAATATAGTACTCTAGGTATAGATCTCTCATTCTATACTTTTGCAAAAAATATTTTGTTCATTATGTCAAGTCAAAACTATTAATATTACCTATGTATTCCTGACCATTGTCATGACTTTCTGAAAATGTCACTCAGTTAAAATTCATTGGTCCAAAATTTAAATGTCTCAGGCCTTTTTGGTCTTTTGCCACATTGGGAGGTTGAAAGTAGTATCAATCATTCTACCTAGATTTGTTTGTAACAGAAAAATACCTAAATTAATCAGTCATTTCTCACCATTAAAAAAATATAAAGGCAAGTTACAGACTGGGAAAAATATTGACAATACATATATTTAGCAAAGACTATTATCCAGAATACATAAACAATACCTACAACTAGATAATAAAAGCATAAACAACCCAATTAAAACCAAAACAGACACCAGTGCATTCACACTAGAATTGTTAAAGTTAACAAGAATGATAAAAGCAAGTATTGATGAGACTGTAGAAAACCTTGGAATTCTCATATATTGCTGGTGAGATAAAAAAATAATATATATATTTTTAAAACAATTTGGCAGTTTGTTTTTAAAAAGGTAAACGTATACATACTCCTACCATATGATCCAATAATTCTACTGAAAACATGTCCACACAAATACCTGTGCATGAATGTTCATAGCAGCATTTTTCACAATAGCCAAAATCTGGAACCATCCAAAATGTCCTTCACTGGTGAATGGATAAACAAACAAAGATCTATTCACATGATGGAATACTACTCAGTAATAAAAACAAAATAAATTGTCAGTTCACACAACTACATAGATAAATCTCAAAGTCATTAAGGTGAACAAAAGACACCAAGCACAAGTAGTCTATAGTCTGATTTCGTTTTCATTTAAATGACATTCTGGGAAACTTAATCTCATTCTTGGTGACCAAAAGCAGACCTGTAGGTCTTGAACACTGTGGGGTAGGAATAACTGACTGCAAAGGTAAAGAATATAAATTTGAAGTTCATGGAAAATTTTCTAAATCTTGGTAGTGATGTTGGCTACATGACTGTATATATTTTGTCAAAACATCAAACTGCATCCTTGAAATGGGTACATTAAATGTATAATTTTATTGCATATAAATTATACCTCAAAACCATGATATGCAAATTATAATAGAAGAGTGTCAACTTGAAAATTAAAATATTCCTGTGGACTCAGCTACTCAGGAAGCTGAGGCAAGATAATCTCTTGAGCCCATGAGTTTGAGGCCAGGCTGGGTACCAAAGGGAGACCTCATCTCTAAAAAAATAAATAAATAAAATAAAAATAAGAAAGGATGAAATATTATAACCTTGGTTAGTCTGAGATATATTCTACCAGTGGCAAAGAGAAAGTCAACAAATCTTCATTTGTGGAAACGAATGAACATGTGTATATATTACAGGAGCTGAATCAGAGGTTCAGCCACTGGCAAATCTTTCTGTCTATACCATCATATCAATCTGTACCTCCAAGTTATGTTCCTATATTGCCCTAATGAGCCATGTCACACGCTCAATTCAGCATGAGGTCAGTGTCTAGAACTCCTTGTTCCTTTCTCAGATCACCAGCTTGGCACACAGACACACAACACATTCATCAAACGTTTTCTCTCTAGGGATTCTCACTTCCCTGTGACTGGCTTAGTCACTGCACATAGAAAGGACAATAATAACCTTCACCAATTTACTTGAAGAGAATTCCTGAAGAATCATGATATATGCTGTGTTGACTTTCGGATCCTAGAAATGAAGCGTTAGGTAAATAACCAATTTTAGCTCAAGAGAAGTTGCAGATATGTGTTTAACAACCCAATTAATAAATGCAATAGAAGAAAATATAACTGAGGAAATAGCTAAATATTGTAATGGTTTTCAACTTTGTTTGCTTTGTTTCCCACTTTTACTAATTGCTATTTTGACACCACATGCTGTGTACTTTTTATATAAAATAGAATCTATAAAAAGTACTTCCTGAATGTTCCAAGATTCTTCTCACTGCATTTTTTATAGTGCAGCAAAAGCATAAATTGGAGGCTGCTTCTTATACATTAGGCAAAGATTATTTTCAGAAAATTTCTTGAAGTGGCAGTAAAGTTTGACCTTCATTGCAATGTGAGGTAGAAGTCTAGAGCCATGGAATATTTTTTATTTGTTTTCCTTAGAGAATAATGGGGAAGTTCAGAGGTTGAAAATGTCCTCAAGCTACTTTGGAAAACGAGTTTATTCTAACTGCTAGAAAAAGACACCTATATTTTTCTAATCAGCAGTTCTGTTCCTAAAGGGTGTCTTTTGTTCAGTAATCCAGTCAGTCTCTAAACAGCATTGATTCATGTCAGAGCCCCATCTCAACCTGATTTGTTGGTTGTTAGCAATTTAGCTACCACAGGTAAGTTTCAAGAACTAGAAGCAAACTTGGGCAAGTCTTTCTGTGCATAGCGTAGAAGACTTCCTTATACAAGAAATACACATACACAACAGCAACCGCAACTACAACAGCAACCACCACCATTAACATCCTAATGACTTCTGAAGTTTTGAAATATGAAACCTACATTCTCGGGCTTAAAAGTCCAGAATCTTATACTCTACTATCCTGTCTCTGCAAAATTTATTTCTTTACTTGAGATACTTTAACATTTTCTGTGTTAGGAAAATGTGGCAAAACCAGTATAAGCATATAAAATGTATTAGTATTGCGTTGATTTTTCACAATGGGAAAAAATGCTTTGTGTTATAATTGGATCTATTTGTGACCTTCTTTTAAATAGTAAATCTCCCCCTGCATGTTTATAAAGTATCATTTGATCTTCAAAACTTAGATGGTCATGAGCTTTTCAGGGACACATTATCAAAAACATTGTAGTTGATACTTATTGCCGATGTAACAAATTATCAAAAACGTATCACCTTAAAACACAAAATTTCTTATCTTACCATTCTGGAGGACAGACGTTAGAAGTGGGTCTCACTGGGCTAATCAAATTTTCTGCAGGGCTGAGTTCCTTCTGGAGGCTCCATAGGAGAATCCAGTTCCTTACATTATCCAGTTTATAAAAACCACATACAGGCCAGGTGCAGTGGCTCACACCTGTAATCCCAGCATTTTGGGAGGCCAAGGCAGGAGGATCACAAGGTCAGGAGTTCGGGACCAGCCTGGCCAATATGGTGAAACCCCATCTCTACTAAAAATACAAAAATTAGCCAGGTGTGGTAGCGGGCACCTGTAGTCCCAGTTACTTGGGAGGCTGAGGCAGGAGAATCTCTTGAACCCGGGAGGCAGAGGGTGCAATAAGTCGAGATCCACCAGTGTACTCCAGCCTAGGTGACAGAGTGAGGCTCCATCTCAAAAAACAAAACAAAAATATATACATTCCATATCTTATGGCCTCTTCTTCCATCTTCAAAGCCAGAAGCAGTGTAGTACTGAGATGGCCAAGAATAAAGGGGTCCTCAGAGAATCTCCAACTGGCCTGCACACTAGAACAAGGTGGAGCTACGGAAGTTCACACCCTTTGCAGGGGCAGGAGCCTGGCCCCTCCTGTTCCAGTGTAGTAACTTGGGATTTAGTAGGTGAGGTGGAAAGCCTGCTAGCAGGATTTCATGTCACTTTGCTGTGTTGTTTTTCCTTTTTCCTTTTTGCCCAATACATTTCGTTCCCTCTCACCCTTCAAAGTGTCTGTGAGCCTAATCTTTCCTTGTCGTGTGACAAGAACCCCGTTTTTTCTAAAACATGTTTGGTGCCTAGAACATGGGGCTTGAAGAAGGGTGAGTGAGTATCATGCAAATCAAAAAACTTATTTTTCTCCTTTTGCTTCTAAGCCCTTTTCTTCTTGGACCTCTTCTGAGGGTAGGGAAAACTGCACACCACCTCACCCCAAGGGCTGCAGGCCCGCACAGCTTCCCTGCTCCCTTCCTGGCCAGGACTGGGGTTCACGGCCCGAGGGTGCCCAGTCGCAGGCTGGCTGGCATTCCCTATCATGTGTCCCCAGAGTCTCCACCTCCCCTGGCCAGGGAGCCCAGCTCCATCCTCCAGCAATTAAGCTTCTCTCCAGGGTGGAGGAACTATTTGCCTAAGAGTAATAGGTTCTTCCCCAGGCATCCTTTTTTCTTCTCCACCCTGTCAGCAGTTAACATTTAAGTGAGGTAATTTTTGTTTGTTTGTTTTTTATGGAAGATGCTTTGCTGGGCCAGGAATGATGGAGATCACTGTTTATATTTTCTGTCGAGTTTTCATTGTCAGAAAGGACTTGGGAGGCTGATCTTAAGCTGTGCCAATCTAGTGCGCTTTGCATGTCTTTCTGTATGGTTCATAGCAAACTTTGGGGCAGGCCTCCATCTTGTTTTAGCTCCTTGGGGGTGTGGCCTATAAACCCATAGCAAGGCTTTGTATGGCAACTGCGTTTTCTTCTATCTCCCTTTCTCCTTATGGCCCAGATTCCCCCTGGCTTAGGGAACGAGGCCTTTCTGGTTTGATATCTGCATGACCTTCTGCCATCAGTTGATTCCCATCCCCTCGACAAACCACCTTGGAATTTTCCTTTCTCTGAGCCTTTAGTAAAGTTTGAAAGCAAGAAATACTGGCTGCGTAGTGTGGCTAAGTCAGATAAGAAGGGAGTTAAAAGGATTTTCTTAAGGAGTGCTTGGCTTAATTAAAAGTGGATATCCAAGTTATATTTATAAGACCTTTATGTTATCCTATTTTGGGGCCTTGTTTTGCTGGAAAAAGTTGTGGTTTTTTGGTTGTGTTTTTGGTTTTTCTTCAGTCAACGGAATTATTTTACTTGATTTTGTCTTGCCACTTTTAATGCACACATGACGGGGACAGCCCACTGGTTTCCTTATGAAACCCGGGGAAATAAAAGCAGATAAATCCCTCCACCCGTGATGAAAGATCTTATGGCAACTGTGTTTTCTTCTGCCTGTCTGTGTGGTTATATATGTGTTGTGTGTATGATGGCTATAAAAAGAGCTCTAATTCATTGGCCTAAAGGAAGATAAGCACTTGGATCAAATATTTTTTAAAGTGAAGATAAAAGCTGTGGTACCTTTCAGTTCATGTGACTTAAACCGTTGAGAAAAAACAAAAACAGCCTAAAAGATTATTGGTGAAAAGCAGATGTCATCAAAATGTAAATAGGTGAACTAACTTATGTAGATGAGATGCAAAGTTTGCTAAGTGTTTTCAGGTACTGCTTATTGGTTTTTGAGAACTGTTCAACTCCGTAAGGCCTGGGGACATATGGAATTAACCACACCCTTAATTATGCTGGAAGGAGTCAAACCTTGGCTGCACCTAGCACGTAATCAAAACAACTTACCAAGCTTTACATTACAGTTAAAAATTGCTAAACGCTACCATTATGATATGTAATTGGGACTACTGAAAATAGATTTACATGTGAGGTGTGCAAGAATGGTAAAATGTGTTTTCAGGAAAAGGTTATAAGAAGGCATAAAAATGTAAATTCTGGCCTAGGGTTAGTGGATTGTTTTAAATTAGGTAAGACAAAGCTAAAAGCTTAAAGAAGTGGTGGAGGGATTGTAAACATTAACCTTACAAAAATTCTATGTTTTAACATATTGCCTGACTTCAAAAAGGTATTATAATTATATGGTTTTTCTGTAAATTGAACATTGAAATGAAAGCAGAACAAGGTGCTCCTCAGGCACTAATCTGATCTTTAGCATAATTGATAAAGGGTTATAAAAGGTTTTAGTTTTTTAAGTTTCTGAGTCATCATCGTGGTAAAATAATTTATGATAACCTGGAATTCTGTGTCATAACATTAAATGTTTCATATGTTTAATATATTTAACAGGCTTCCCCAAATCAAACTTCAGGTTCAAAATTATCTTTCATGACACCTGGCTTTTCAGATACTTCAGAAGGTCCCTTGGAATACCAGAAAAGAGAGTGAACAGGATTATTTGGCATGTTTAGGTACATGGGGTTACCAAAATGGTGTTCAATATTCCTTACTTTATATTTTGATGAATAATACCAATATATGTTCCAAAATTGTATACGATTTCTAAAATTCTAATGTCTAAAATCTATGCTGTCAATCATAATTAAGGTTAAGTTATTGTAAATCACAGAGATAACCAAACTTCTTTGTCAATTGTGTTTCTAACTGTAACTACCCTGGACATTTTGTTACTCACAGACAATTGTTGTCTTATTTTAATCCTTTTCAAAATGATTTCTAATAAGCTATAGAATTCTGACAGGTGCTTTCAAATACAGGTTTCTGATAACTTTGGAGACTGTGACTTTAAAATAAAGGAGAACTATACAGGACTCATGAAGAGCTAAAATGTTGACGAATATGAAGTAGAACAAGAGTTAACAAAATGGACTAAACTCAGAAAGCTAAAGCAATCTTTTTGACTTTTGCTTGGAATAATGCTGATCCTTGCTGTTTTTCAGAGTCAAGAAACTTATTTAATTATTTTGAACTATTTACGGCCTTTAATAATTGAGTAAGGTATATTCCTGTGAACAAAATTTGGAGCATGTCTGTTTCTCTCTGCCTGGTTCCTCTGGAATTGGGAAACTATGTGTGAATATTCTTAACTTGTGGCAATAGAGTTCTTTGCATCAGTGCAAGAAGGATGCAATTGGAAAAACTAGTTGTTTTACCAAGGCTTTGACTAGAAGGGTATGCTTCCCTTTAAGGAGTCAAGCCTGACAGGCAGATGGGATAAAAGTCCCTTGGGGGAACTGGACTCATAGCCTTTTCTACACAGTCCCTGTACAGAATTCTTGACCTGTAGTCAGTAAAGAATGTCAATTTGTAATAGATCCAGGAGCTCCAAGTTTATCTTGGCACCTTAAGAGGAGAAGATCACCCAACTCCCAGGTATTCGAGGATACAAACCCATGACTGGACTCGGCTTTAAAAGGTCTTATCTGAGATTCCTTGTGGAACCAAGTTTTATCAAAGCCAATTTAAAATGCTCATGTAGAAATAGCTATTCTTACGGCACTTTATGCAAATAATCAGGCCAAGTAGAAGACTAAAGCCTATTTTGCAAATAACTCAGTCCTAGTATGATTTTTTTTTTTTTTTAACAAAAATGAAGACTGGAGAGAGAGAAATTATGTCTCAAAACTTATCATATATTTGTCATTAAATTCTAAACCCATTAGTTGTTTTTAAGTTTTTGCCTACATTTTAGACTAACCCTGCTCGTTCCTGTGAATCCACCAGCAATCTCCAGCTGCAGCTCAGAAGGAAGAAAAGGGATGGCTAATGCAGAAATCGGGATCAAAATTATAGTTCTGAGCAGTTAGCCTGCAAATCCTGCCAGGTGATGAGAATAAATAGAATGCTCATCACCTGGAGGTTTCCTTTTTGGGAAAGTAAGACCAATAGAGCTAATCAAAATCAAGCACCAAGCACCCAAATCTTAGCAAGCAAAAGTATAGCGACTAGTTATCTGGGCGTGTCACAATGCATCCTTTTCTTTCCGTTGTTGGAGGAGAAGACTCAATTCTGCAGCTTCATCTTAGCATTTAGTTTATGATGAGTCCATGGAACCTCACTGAGACACTGAAAACCTCCAAACTCAATTTTAAGCTTCAGGTCAAAGTCCTAAGAAAGAAAACTGGATCTAAAGGATCCAGAGGCAGACAATAACAGAGATTAAAAGGCACAGCACAGGTGAGCATGGCTAATTCCTGCCAATTAAGCCAAGCTTCCCATTTCATGGATAAAGGTCATGCTAGTATCCATGACATAAATGAGGTCTAGGGAACTCCGAAGCTACTGACAGTAGGGGAGACAGAGGTATAGGTGAGAGCAGATGATTCCTATTCTCTAGGCCCTCTCTGGTTCATGGGGGCAGGCTGTTCAGGCACCCATGAGTAGCACCCTGTCGTGGTCACTGGGACTCAGGGATACAAGAACAGAGGGAAGAAAGAGGACTGCCTCACTTTCCCTCCCTCACATACCCTGCGTATTTGCAAGGAAGAGCAGTGAACCCGGGATTCCCACTCCCCTCTTTCTAGATGGGTAGCCCTCCATCTTCAGTCTGTACCCCTTTTGAATGCATCCTGAACCCCTGGGACCCCTTTTAAAAATGCCTCCTTTTTTTCTTTCTCCTTCTCTGTCCTCTCTTCACTGATAGGTCATTGTGTCTCCATATTATGGGACACTCCCCTTGAATGTATCCTCCAAAATGGGAAAAGTTAATTTCCCAAACCTTAAACTGGTTGGCTCAGGGGAAGGGAACCAGAAGCCTGACATGCTGGCAAAGGGGTAAAAGTTTTTTATTAACCAGTCGGGCTTTTAAAAGGCCTCCCTCTCCTCATGCAAACTGGTAAAAGGCATCAGGATTTTTGAGCTATCCTTACTGTCCCTTGTTTCATTTTGATACATGTTTTCAGATAACCCAGTTTATCTCTTCTTGTGTTCAGGCCATCAAACTCCAAATGGTCATGCAACGGGAGCCTTGGATGATGGCCCCCTCTGCCAGGGATCCTTAAATAGACCTCTGAGGGAGATCTGACTGCCGTTTTCTCAAAACAGCGCCCCCTGTCAGCAGGAAGCAGTTAAGACTGGTCTTTATCCTTATTCTAATCCTTATAATGGCAGTTAGATGTACTTCTTCAGAGCGGGGAATGAGACAGCCAAGTATAAAGGGGTCCCTGGATAATTTCTAAATGGCCTTTGCACTGAGAGAATGGGGTGGAGTGATGAAAGTTCATGCTATTTGCAGGGACTGGGGGAGCCTGGCCCCTGCTGTTCTTGTGAGGTAACCTGGGATTCAATCAGTGAAATGGACAGCCCGTTAGCAGGACTTCATCTCACTTTTCTGTGTTGTATTTTTCCTTTTTCTTTTTTGCCCAATAAATTATACACTCCCCCCACCCTACAAATTGTCTGTAAGCCTAATCATTCCTGTAATATGACAAGAACCTGGTTTTTCCTACGACAGTACTTTCCATTTTCTGTCCTCTGGATTATGCTTCTATCCTCAGATCTCCTTCTGTGATGCTCTTGCCTTCCTTTTATAATGACTTCTGTGTATATTCTGCCTACCCAAATAACTCAGGACAATCTTTTCATCTCAAGATCTTTAACTTAATGACATCTTCAAGTCTCTTATGCCATGGAAGGTAACATATTAATAGGTTCCAGGGATTAGGATGTGGACATCTTTCTGGGACCATTATTCTGTTTGCCACCACATGATGACATGTTGTTTTCTGTCTTAGTCAAAAAAAAAAGCATACTAATAAATCAATTCATACAGTTCTATGTCCTTGCACATAGAGCTGCAGTGTTAGAACAACTTATAATATTTGTATATGAGCTAGGTTTCGAATAATGCCATTGTCAGAGGATAAAATATGAAAATATTGTTTCATTGAACTAATCTTGAATGTGCTAAATTCAATTAAAATTTGTGACAGAAGCAATACCTATTCTAATTAATTGTTTACCTACTTTGTCAAGTTTATACATGGTATTTAGCACCCATTTCATCTATGTGATATCGAACAGATGATGAACATGTTGATAATTCTCTCTTACATGTTTGATTTGCCCAAGTAAATCCCCCTATTGAGTGAATGGATGTATTATTTATTCTTTGAGAGCAGAGAATCTAAACAAATCTTTCAGCTATTTGAAGGTCACTTAGGCTTTAAGAAGACGTTCTGTCATTATAGAGTCATAAAACTTAATGGCCCATGAACTCTGCTGGAGTTCAACACCAAAGGCTAAATAGGATAAAACAATGCATTAATTATAACCCACTATGATAAGCAGTTGGTAAGGGGAAATGTGGTTACATGGAAACTTTAAAATACATTAACAAATAAAACACTTTCATAACAGTGACAACAGAAACTTTAAAAATACACACACACACTATATATATATACACACATATACACACACACACTCTTAACAACGTATCTATGTTTACTATTCCTGACTCTTTTTCAGTTCCCATGCATACACATACCTTGTTTAGACATATGTTTCATCTTAATATAGATGAAAATTTGCATTCAGCTTTTCAAATTCTACCTGATGTATTATGTTTTTCAGGTAACTATGCAATGTTCATCACATTTTATCATTTTAATGGTTATAGTATATTCCACAGAGAGTGTCTAACAGGATTTTCTTGATTCTATGAACTTTCATGTTGGTTGCCTTTTTTACCATTATAAACACTGCTGCAGTGAACATTTTTGTGTATTTTTTCTTCTTAGAGAATGGGAAGACTATTTTCTTGGTACAATTTTTACAAGATGTAATTTTTTAATTAATGGAATTAATAAAATTTTAAAACAAATAATGGAAGGTTTTGCTCCATGTTCATCCATAGAGAAAGCCTCCTACTCCAGAAATAGCAAAAGTACAAAAAATATGCCAATGTCATTTTTCTGCCAACATTCATACCATGCCTAAAATCATTTTCCTGAAGACAGAGATAAAACTGTAGAACGTTCTGAATGACTGGAAAGTTTTACTGAACACATATTAGTCTTTGTTATACACAGAAATGTTTCTTATATACTGGAGATTTGGGTAAATGCGAAAGGCACAGTGATTAAAAAGACTACTGCTACGTGCCAATGGAACAAATTATGAAATTGCACACATAATTCCCATCTATCATTAATATTAAGAAACATGTTAAATGTTTAATTTACTATTCCTTTTTCCTCTCATCAGCATTTATTATAAAAAAAGAGTATTAAAGTTCTATTTCTAAAAGCTGTATAAGTTGCAAATATTTGGGGGTGAAGAGAGACATGTTAGAATTTTCAGAGTATATGTACTTTAATGTCAATCATAAAGTGTAATAAGTGGATTTGCTTATTTCAGGTGATGGAATGATGCCAGTTTCTAATTCATCATGCTGCTGGTCATTCTACGCTTAAATATACAAGGAAAAAATCATTTCATTAAAACTGGCAGAAAAATACTTAACAAAGTGAGCCATGTATTAAAGGTACCAAGATGTGGGGGAAACTACAATAAATTGAGATGTTTTCAAGCTTTAATTGATTTACATTATGTAGCTATACACTATTTACCTAAGGAGTTACCAAGCATATATAATTTGACATTTAAGTAGAAAATATGACTAATATACACCAAGCATTAAAAGTTACATGTGTCTGCTCAATAATGCAACAGAGGTCAGAATTCACATTAAAGAGGAAGGTGATTGGCTATCTTTATAAAAAGAGAATATTGCTTTGTTGGTTTTGTTTTGTTTTGTTTTGTTTTGTTTTGTTTTGTTTTGTTTTGTTTTGTTTTTCCAAAATGGCGGTTTGGAGGCAAGGTTAACACATTTCTCCCACTTGGAAGGACAAACTAGTGTGTAGAGACTTATGTGAATTGTTTTTCAAAAAGCAAGGAAGGAAGTAACAGGAAAACTGAAAGAAACAACAGACCCTTTGTAAGAAGTGGCAGGCAGCAGTCTTCATTAAGAGCCTGGTGGAAAACTGTAAGTCCCCAGACTGCGAGAGGGGGAAAGACTGCCTCCAGGATGTACACTTCAACCATGGAACCTGGTAATCTAGGCTTGGAGGAAGGGCTTAATCATATACAATGCTGAAACTGATTTAGGAAGAGCTGGGAGAATCTCCCAATTGAATTTTATAATATAATCTTAAGTGAAGACGGACTTCTTTGGCCAGCGCTGGAGGGCAAGTGGAAAGGGTGCTGTAGCCGTGAGCACAGGAGCTAGGCACCCTGATTTAGTGGGTAGACTGGGAGGAGTGTGGCCTAAAAGTCACTTTTGCTATCTCTTCAGGGAAAGCTTATGGCCTAGGGCAGTTTTGAGTTCTGAGTATAGATGACTGGGAACTCGGCTAGCTGCTGCTAGGGAAACACTGCAGACGTGGGACCTTCCTTGCCAACTGCATTGGAGCTGCACCAATGCCACCTGCTACTTCACACTCCTTGTGCAAACTGTTCTGCACAGCAGAAGCAACTATGCTTCACCCTGTAACTTTACCCCGTGGCCACAGAACGGCCTCTCAACTCCCACAGGGGATGCTGCTTGACATGCACTTGGAGAGACAGAGGACAGACCTGCCTAACCCAGCCCCCTCCTGACTTTGCCTCTTCATTTACCCGGGTAGCTTAACACAAACGACAGAAACTTTTGGATGCCTTACGGCACCACCCATTGCCTGAGAAACCAGAATACCTCCCCTGGGTAACATAAGGCAAGCACAGATCCCACCATTACTACCACAGATTGCATTATTTTGCAAATGCCACCTCCTGGCTGGAGGTCAACTGACACAGATCATTACAGCATCTCCAGGTAGGATATGTCCAGGAAAAAGAAAATGTGTATGACCTCAGCTATCACTATTGCCTGCAACACCCCAGCTAACCAGGATGTCCTTAGTTTGTCCACACGACCAGTTTATTATTACTAAAGCCAGCATTTGAGAAAGCTAACACACTAAGGCTTTCTAAAACCAAGCAACTACATGAAGTCTACTTCACTGTCCTCCCACCTCTATTAGAGCTGGTGCAGATACCCATTGTGGAGAGACTTCAGGAGAGGTCACATTACTGGGTCCCTTGCAGTCATTCCCCAACACCAGCCTGGAGTGTGGCAGCCCCATTGGGCAGCTAGACCCAGAGGAGCAGTAGCATTCACAGTAGTCTGATTCTCAGGGACTCCTACTTCTAGGTGAAGGGAGAATGTACCAATCAAGGGAACACTCCATAAGACAAAATAATCTGGAAGGCAGACCATGAGTCCCAGAACTTTCTGCTGGTGGGAAGTTTCTTCTAGCAGTGGCACAAGTTCACTGCTGGCCTCTGTGGGAAATTCTTCAACTCTACCCCAAGAATTAGGCAGCCCTGTTGCTCAGGAAGGGTTGTGAAAAAGGGAACCTTTTGTCCCCTCTGTCCATGAGTGCTGAGCTTATTCCATGATACCTCAGCATGGGTGCTCATACAGACAGGCTTTCGGGAACACTTCAGGGTGACTGTATCCCAACAGGAGGAGTGCCTTGCAGCTTCAGGCTGGCATGAGGTGTAGAGTCACAATTCCTCTCTACTTGGAACATCAACATTCCTGCAGATGAAAAGAGATGCCCCTCTCATGTAAATAGCTGAAAGACTGGGTCAGGAGTGAGTCTGGAAGGTGGATCACTTTCCTGCAGGCCTTGCAGCAGCAAAGCTGAAGTTGCTCCCACCCTTCCCACTGATGAGACCTCAGTACATTTCACTGAGAACTCCCTCAGTCATCTCTCTCAAGGCTGGGACATAGGCCCACCACTGTGTGTTGCAGTTATTCATGTCTTTTAGCCACAGCCAGTTTCTACTTTGGACACCTCCCCTACTGGCCTGAACAATTTAATTCATTAAATAAAATACTGGGGGAAATAAATAAGAAATTGCACACCACAGAAGAATGAGATAAGCTTCAGAGACCTTTGCCATTCCAACCCCATAGTAGACAGTGAACTTGCTCACACACCCTGTCACATTGTTACTACAACAGGCATCTGCAAAAGCCATCATACAAAGACTGTCTATAACCAAGGAACCTATACAGAGTATTTTTCTCTGAAAGCACCAAGAGATAAATTAGGCTACAATAAACTCAAAATGTTAAACTCACATCCTTAATAGGGGAAAGAGATTTTTAAAAACCCAAAGAAATTAAAACTAAACTCAAGAACAATTAAAAGAAATAGTCTACCCAATTGAGAAGGAAGCAGAAAAATAATTCTAGTAATATGACAAAACAGGGTGGTAGTACCCCCAAAATATTACACCAGATCTTCAGCAATGGATTCAAACCAAGATGAAAGCTTTGAAATAACAGATAAACAATTCAAAGGGTTGATTATTAAGCTACACAAGGAGATACCAGAGAAAGTGAAAACCAATATAAATAAGAAAACAATGCAGGATATAAATGAAAAAATTATAAAGAGATTAAAAGAATAATAAAAACATCTGGAAATTAAAAAAAAACACATTTAGGGAATTACAAATGTAATTCTGAAAGAAAGAATTTCAGAGCTCAACCACAAAGCTTTTGAATTAACCCAATCAAAAAAAATAAATAAAGAAAAATAAAGAAAACAGAATAAAACATAATGAACAAAGTTTCTGACTAATATAAAATCATGTATAATGGCCAAATTTAAGAATAATTGGTGTTAAGAAGAAGAAAAAGCAAAATTTTGGAATACGTATTTAAGGGAATAATTGAGGAAAATGTTCCTGGGCTTGCTAAAGATTTAGATATTAAAATACAAGAAGCTCAAAGAACTCCTGGGACACTCATTGCAAGAAGGACATCACCAAGCCTTATAGTCACCAGGCTTTCTAGAGTCAACAAGAAGGAAACAATTCTAAGAGCAGTGATACAAAAGCATCAGGCAACCTATAATGGAAATCCCATTAGAATAAAAGCAGATTTCTCTGAATAAACCTTATAAGCCAGAGGAGACTGGGGTTCTATCTTTGCCTCCTTAAACAGAATGACTGTCAGTCAAGATTTTTGTAACCAGTAAAACTAAGTTTAATAAATGAAGAAAGAAAGTCATTTTCAGACACCCAAATGCTGGGTGGATTTGTCACTACCAGACCAGCTCTAGAAGAAATAACAACAGATCAACAAAATTGATAGACCACTAGCAAGACTAATAAAGAAGAAAAGAGAGAAGAATCAAATAGACATAATAAAAAATGATAAAGGGGATATCACCACCGATCCCACGGAAATACAAACTACCATCAGAGAATACTATAAACACCTCTACACAAACTAGAAAATCTAGAAGAAATGGATACATTCCTGGACACATACACCCTCCCAAGACTAAACCAGGAAGAAGCTGAATCCCTGAATAGACCAATAACAGGCTCTGAAATTGAGAGAATAATTAATAGCCTACCAACCAAAAAAAGCCCAGGACCAGAAGGATTCACAGCCGAATTCTACCAGAGGTACAAGGAGGAGCTGGTACCATTCCTTCTGAAACTATTCCAATCAATAGAAAAAGAGGGAATCCTCCCTAACTCATTTTATGAGGCCAGCATAATCCTGATACCAAAGCCTGGCAGACACAACAAAAAAAAAGAGAATTTTAGACCAATATCCCTGATGAACATCGATGCAAAAATCCTCAATAAAATCCTGGCAAACCGAATCCAGCAGCACATCAAAAAGCTTATCCACCACGATCAAATGGGTTTCATCCCTGGGATGCAAGGCTGGTTCAACATACAAAAATTGATAAATGTAATCCAGCATATAAACAGAACCAAAGACAAAAACCACATGATTACCTCAACAGATACAGGAAAGGCCTTTGACAAAATTCAACAGCCCTTCATGCTAAAAACTTTCAATAAATTCGGTATTGATGGGATGTATCTCAAAATAATAAGAGCTATTGATGACAAGCCCACAGCCAATATCATACTGAATGGGCAAAAACTGGAAGCATTCCCTCTGAAAACCAGGACAAGACAGGGATGCCCTCTCTCACCACTCCTATTCAACATAGTGTTGGAAGTTCTGGCCAGGACAATCAGGCAGGAGAAAGAAATAAAGGGTATTCACTTAGGAAAAGAGGAAGTCAAATTGTCCCTGTTTGCAGATGACATGATTGTATATCTAGAAAACCCCATCATCTCAGCCCAAAATCTCCTTAAGCTGATAAGCAACTTCAGCAAAGTCTCAGGATACAAAATCAATGTGCAAAAATCACAAGCATTCTTATACACCAATAACAGATAAACAGAGAGCCAAATCATGAGTGAACTCCCATTCACAATTGCTTCAAAGAGAATAAAATACCTAGAAATCCAGCTTACAAGGGATGTGAAGGACCTCTTCAAGGAGAACTACAAACCACTGCTCAAGGAAATAAGAGAGGACACAAACAAATGGAAAAACATTCCACGCTCATGGATAGGAAGAATCAATATCATGAAAATGATCAGACTGCCCAAGGTAATTTATAGATTCAATGCCATCCCCATCAGGCTACCAGTGAAATTTCTTCACAGAATTGGAAAAAACTACTTTAAAGTTCATATGGAACCAAAAAAGAGCCCACATTGTCAAGACAATCCTAAGCCAAAAGAACAAAGCTGGAGGCATCACGCTACCTGACTTCAAGCTATACTACAAGGCTACAGTAACCAAAACAGCATGGTACTGGTACCAAAACAGAGATATAGACCAATGGAACACAACAGAGCCCTAAATCTTGAAATGAAAGCTCAGTATACTCAAAAGTAGAAACTCTTGAAAGCATAAAACTCACAGGGCCTATAAAATAGTAACACAACAATAAAAGCAATGGATCTAGGTAAGAATTAACAAAAACACTGAAAAAAATATCTGACACGTCAATATCAATGTTGAACATAAGTGGTCAAAATGCTCCACTTGAAAGCTACAGATTGGCAGAATAAACAAAAATATCAAAAACACAGACCAAGTCGGGTGTGGTGGCTCATGCCTGTAATCCTAGCACTTTGGGAGGCCCAGGTGAGTCGATCACTTGAGGTCAGGAATTCAAGACCAGCCTGGCCAATATGATGAAACGCCATCTCTACTAAAAATGCAAAAATTAGCTGGGCATGGTTGTGGATGCCCGTAATCCCAGCTACTCAGGAGATGGAGGCAGGAGAATCACTTGAACCTGGGAGACAGAGGTTGCAGTGAGCTGCGATCATGGCACACACACCAGTGTGAACAACAGAGTGAGACTCTGTCCCCACAGAAAAATGTGTTGTCTTCAAGTGACTCAACTAACATATAAGGATTTATAAGGATTTATATAAACTCAACATAAAGGAGTAAAAACATAAAAATCCCATGCAAATGGAAACCAAAAACAAGCAGGAGTAGTGACTTTTTATTACATAAAACAGATTTAAAATAGCAGCAGTAAAAAAAGACAAAGAAGGTCATTATACAATGATAAAAGTATTAACAAGAAGATATTATAATTTAAAATTTATATTCATCTAACTCTGGAGCTCCCATATTCAAAAAAAGAAAAAAAAAATACTACTAGACCTAGGAAATAAGATGAACAGCAACACAATAGTAGTGAGGGGCATGAGTACTCCACTGATAGCACTAGATAGATCATTGAGACAGGAATTCAACAAAAAAATGGACTTAAACTACACTCTAGAACAAATGGACCTAATACTTATTTACAGAGCATTCTACCCAAGACCTGCAGAATATACAATCTTCTCACCAGCACATGGAACATTCTACAAGGTAGACCATATGATAGGTCACAAGACAAGTCTCAATAAATTTTTAAAAATTGTATCAAATATCTGCTTAGACAACAGTGGAATAAAACAATCAACTCCAAAAGGAATCTGAAAAACTACACAAATACATGGAAATAAACAATCTGCTCCTAAATGATTTGGAGGTTAACAAGAAAATCAATATGAAAACTTAAAAAAATTGAAATGAATGATAATGATGATGCTAGTTATCAAAACCTCTGGGATACATCAAAAATGCTGCTAAGAGGAAAGTTTATAATACTAAATGCCTACATCAAAAGTCTGAAAGATCACAAATTGACAACCTACTATTATACCTAAAGTAACCAGAGAAGCAAGAACAAACCAAACTAAAACTGAGCAGAAGAAAAGAAATAACAAAGATCAGAAAAATAAATTAAATTGAAACAAAAAATACAAAAAAAGCACAAAAAGTAGTTCCTTGGAAAAGATAAACAAAATTGATAGACCACTAGCTTGATTAACCAAGAAGAAAGAAATTCAAATAATCTTGATTAGAAATGAAAATGGAGGCATTATAACCAATACCACAATAATAGAAAAGATTATTTGAAACTACTATGAATACCTCTATGTATAAATCTAGAAAATCTAGAAGAAATGGATAAAATCCCTAAAACATACAAGCTTCCTAGATTAAATCAAGATAAAGTAGAGACCCTAAGCAGATCTATAATAAGCAGTAGGATTGAGTTGGTAATTTAAAAATTGACAAAAAAAAAAAAAAAAAAAAAAAATACAGCCCAGTGCTGGATGGATTCACAGCTGAATTCCACCAGCATTCAAAGAAAAATTGGTACCAATTCAACTGAAACTATTCCAAAAGATTGAGAAACAGGAAATCCTCCCTAACTCATTCAGTGAAGCCAGTATTGAAAGCATACAAAAACATAAATTAAGGAAAGAACACCATATTTAATAAATGATGATGGGAAAACTAGCTAGCTACACATAAGAGAATGAAACTGGATTTTTTATTTCTCATCTGAAATGAAAACAGACTCCAGATGAATCAGACTTAAACCTCAGTTTTGAAACCATAAAAATTCTAGAACATGACCTGAAAAACTTCTCTGGACATTGGCCTAGGCAAAAACTGCATGAATAAAACCCCAGAAGCAAACACAGCTACAATAAATGGGACCCAATTAAACTGAAAAACAAACAAACAAAAAAACTCTGTGTAGCAAAAGAAAAAATTATCAGAGTAAACAGACAGCCCACAAAATGGGAGAACATATTTGCACACTATGTGTATTTGTCTGTTCTCACACTGCTACAAAAAACTACCTGAGACTGGGTAATTTATTTAAAAAAGAGGTTTAATTGACTCACAGTCCTGCATGGCTGAGGAGGTCTCAGGGAATTTATAATCATGGTGGATGGCAAGGAGGAAGCAAAGCATGTCTTACATAGCATCAGGAGAGACAGAGAGTGAGGTGAGAAGTGCCATACTTTTAAACCATCAGATCTCGTGAGAACTCATTCACTATTATGAGAACAACATGGGAAAACTCCACCACCATAATGCAATTACCTCCCATCAGGTTCCTCCTCTGACACATGAAGATTATAATTTGACATGAAATTTGGATGGGGACACAAAGCCTAATCATATTATTTCACCCTTGGCCCCTCCCAAATCTCATGTCCTTCTCACATTTCAAAACACAATCATGCCTTCTTAACAATCCCCAAAAGTCTTAACTAATTTCAGCATTAACACAAAAGTTCAAGTCCAAAGTCTCAGCTGAGACAAGGCCAGTCCCTTCTGCCTATGAACCTGTAAAATCAAAAACAAGTTAGTTACTTTCAAGATAAAATGGGGGTATAGGCACTGCATAGATGTCTTCATTCTAAATGGGAAAAATTGGCCAAAACAAAGGGGCTACAGGCCCCATGCAAGTCCGAAACCCAGCAGGGCAGTCATTAAATCTTAAAGCTCCAAATAAGAACCTTTGACTCCATGTCTCACATGAAGGGCATGCTGATGCAGGGATTGGGCTCCCAAGTCTGTGGGCAGCTCTGCCTTGTGATTCTGAAGGTTACAGCCACAGCTGATGCTTTCATGGGCTGAAACTGAGTTCCCACAGCTTTTCTAGTCACAGGGTGCAAGCTGTTGGTGAAACTACAATTCTGGGGTCTGGGGCACGGTGGTCCTCTTCTCACAGCTTCACTAGGCAATGCCTCAGGGGCAACTATGTGTGGGAGCTCTAAGCCCACATTTTTCCTCTGCACTGCCCTAGTGGAGTTTCTCCATAAGGGCTCCGCCCTTACAGCAGACTTTACCTGGATATCCATTTACTTTCATACATCCTCTGAAATCTAGACAGAGATTCCCAAAGCTCAATTTGTACCTTCTACACAGCCACAGGCCCAACACCACGTGTAAGCTACCAAGGGTTGAGGCTTGAACACTCCAAAGCCTAAACCCAAGTTGTACCTTGGCCCCTTTTAGTCGTGGCTCCAGCTGAAGTTGCTGGGAGGCAGACTGCCATATCCTGAGACTGCACAAAGAAGAAGGGCACTGAGCCTGGCCCACAAAACCCTTTTTTTCTTCTAGGCCTCTGGGCCTGTGATAGGAGGGGCTGCCACAAGGTCTATGACATGCCCTGAAGACATTTTCCCCATTGTCTTGGGCTATTAACAACTTCTCTTTAATTATGCAAATTTCTGTAGCCAGCTTGAATATCTGCTCAGATAACGGACTTTTATTTTCTACCACATGGTAATGCTGCAAACATTCCAAATTTTTATGCTCTGCTTCCCTTTTAAACATAACTTTCAATTTCAGATTATCTCTTTGTGAATGCATATGAGATTACGCTGTTAGAAGCAGCCAGGTTATTTTTTGAATGCTTTGCTGCTTAGAAATTTCTTCTGCCAGATATCCTAAATCATCTCTCTCAAGTTCAAAGTTTCACAGATCTCTAGGGCAGGGACAAAATACCAACAGTCCTTTTACTAAAGCATAGAAAGAGTGACTGTATTAGTTTGTTCTCACACTGCTATGAAAAGATACCCGAGACTCAGTAATTTATAAAAAAATTTAATTGACTCACAGGTCCACATAGCTGGGGAGGCCTGGGGAAACTTACCATCATAACAGAAGGCAAAGGAGAAGCAGGCACCTCCTTCACGAGGCGGCAGGACGCAGTGAGTGCAAGCAGAGGAAATGCCAGATGCTTATAAAACCATCAGATATCACAAGACTCACTCATTATCACAAAAACAGCATGGAGGAAACCAACCTCAAGATCCAGCTTCCACCTGGCCCCACCCTTTACACATGGGAATTATGGCAATGACAATTCAGGGAGAGATTTCAGTGCAGACACAGAGCCAAACCATATTATTCCACTCCTGACCAGTTTCAAATCTCATGTCCTTACGTTTCAAAACATAATCATTCTCTTCCAACGATTTCCCAAATTATTAACTCATTTCAGCATTAACCCAAAAGTCGAAGTTCAAAGTCTCATCTGAGACAAGGCATGACCCATCTGCCTATGAACACATAAAATCAAAAGCCATTTAGTTACTTCCTAGATACAATGAGTGTACAGGCAATCGATAAATACACCTATTGCAAATGGGAGATATTTGCCCAAACAAAGGGGCTACAGGCCCTATGCAAGTCTGAAATCCAATGGGACAGAAATTAAACCTCAAAGTTCCAAAATAACCTTATTTAACTCCATGTCACACATACAGGTCACACTGGTGCAAGGGGTGGGCCCCCATAGCCTTGGGTAGCTCTGCCACTGGGGCTGGCTTTCCAGGGTACGGCCCCACTCTCAACTGCTTTCACAGACTGGTGTTGAGCATCTGTGGTTTTCCCAGGTGAATGGTGTAAGCAGTCAGTGGATCTACCATTCTGAGCTCTGGAGGATGGTGGCCCTATTCTCACAACTCCACTAGACAGTGCCCCAGGGGGAGCTCTGTGGGGGGCCTCCAACCCCACATTTTCTTTCCAATCTGTTCTAGCAGAGGTTCTCTATGAGGGCACTATCCCTGCAGCAAACTTCTGCCTGAATATTCAGGTGTTTCCATACATGTTCTGAAATCTAGGCAGAGGTTCTCAAGCTTCAATTCTTGACTTCTGCTCACTTGCAGGCAAAACACCACATGTAAGCCACCAAGGCTTGGGGCTTGTACCCTCAGAAGCAATGGCCTGAGCTGTATATTGGCCCCTTTTAGCCTTGGCTGTGATGCAGGGTTCCAAGTCTCAAGGCTGCAGAGAGCACCAGCAGGGCTCTGGGCCTGGTCCCTGAAACCATTTTTTCCTCCTGGGCCTGTGAGCCTGTGATGGGAAGGGCTGCCATGAAGACCTCTAACCTGCCCTGGAGGCATTTTCCCCATTTACTTGGTAATTAGCAACAAGCTCCTTGTTACTTATGCAAATTTTTGCATCTGGCTGGAATTTCTCCTCAGAAAATGGGTTTTTCTTTTCTATCACATGGTCAGACTACAGATTTTCCAAACTTTTATGCTATGCTTCCCTTTTAAACTGAAAATTGAAACCTGAAAGTTTCAATTTCAGGTCACTGCTCTCAAGTTAAAAGTTCCACAGATCTCTAGGGCAGGAGCAAAATGCCACCAGTCTCTTTGCTAAATCATAGCAAGAGTCACCTTTATTCCAGTTCTAAACAAGTTTCTCATCTTCATCTGAGACCACCTCAACCTGGACTTCAACTTCATTGTTGGTATCACCATCAGCATTTCAATCAGTGATCTAACAAGTCTTGAGGAAGTTCCAAACTTTCCCAGATCTTCATGTCTATTTCAGAACCCTCCAAACTCTTCCAACCTCTGACTGTCACCCAAATCCAAAGTTGCTGCCACATTTTCAGGTATCCTTATAACAGCACCCCACTACCTCAGTACCAATTTAATGTATTAGTCAGTTCTCATGCTGCTATAAGGAACTGCTGGAGACTGGATAATTTATAAAAGAATGAGGTTTAATTGACTCACAGTCCTTTATTTCTGGGGAGGCCTCAGGAAACTTACAATCATGGCAGAAGGCAAAAAAGAAGCAGGCATCTTGCCGGGCGTGGTGTCTCACGCCTGTAATCCCAGCACTTTGGGAGGCAAAGGCGGGCAGATCACCTGAGGTTAGGAGTTTGAGACCAGCCTGACAAACATGGAGAAACCCCATCTCTACTAAAAAATACAAAATTAGCTGGGTGTGGTGGCGCATGCCTGTAATCCCAGCTAATTGGGAGGCTGAGGCAGGAGAATCACTTTTACCTGAGAGGTGGAGGTTGTGGTGAGCCAAGATCACACCATTGCACTCCATCCTGGTCAATAAGAGTGAAACTCTGTCAAAAAAGAAAAAGAAAAAAAGAAGAAGCAGGCATCTTCTTCATATGGTGGCAAGACAGAGTGAGCGCAAAACAGGGGAAATAACAGTTGCTTATAAAACCATCAGAACTCTTTAGACTCTGTCATTATCACAAGAACAACATGGGAAAAGCCACACCCATTATCCAATTATCTTCACCCGGTGCTGCCCTTGACACATGGGGATTATGGGGATTACAATTCATGGTAAGTTTTGGGTAGGGACACAGAGCCAAACCGTATCAGTGACCTTAATTTCAGTTCCCAATGAGTTTCTCATCTCCATTGAGACCACTTCAGCCTGGATTTCATTGTCCATATCACTATCAGCATTTTGTTCAAAACTATCAACAAGTCTCTATGAAGTTCCAAACATTCTCACATCTTCCTGTCTTCTTATGAGCCCTCCAAACTTCTTCAACCTCTTCCCATTACCCAGTTCTAAAGTCGCTTCTACATTTTCAGGTATCTTTATAAGAGCACCCTACTCCCAGTACCAACTTTCTGTATTAGGCCATTTTCACATTGCTATAAAGAACTATCTGAGATGGGGTAACTAATAAAGATAATTTGTTTAATTGAGTCACAGTTCTACATGACTAGGGAGGCCTCAGGAAATTTATAATCATGGTGGAAGGTAAAGGGAAAGCAAAGCACATTTTACATGGCAGCAGGAGACAGAGAGCAAGGGGTGAAGTGTCACACTTTTATAGCATCAGTTCTCACGAGAACTCACTATTATGAGAACATCACGGAGGAAATCCACCCCCATGATCCAATCACCTCCCACCAAGACCCTCCCCTGACATGTGAGGATTACGATTTGACATGACATTTGGGTGGGGACATAGAGACAAACCATACCACTATGCCTGTGTCAATGAACTAATATTCGGAATCTAGGAGGAACTCAAATCAGGAAGAAAAAAATCCTATGAAAAAGTGGGTGAATTACACAAACAGACATTTCTCAAAAGAAGATATATAAATGGCCAACAACCAAAAGAAAAAAAAAAAGTTCAACATCAGTAATCATCATAGAAATGCAAATTAAAACTACAGTAAGATACCACCTAACTCCCTGCAAGAATGGCCATTACTAAAAGGTCAATAAAACAATAGATGTTGATATGGATGTGGTAAAATGGAATGTTTATACACTGCTAGTAGAAATATAAAGTAGTACAACCTCTATGGAAAACAATACTGAGATTTCCTAATGTACAAAAATTTAATCTACCATTCAATCCAACAATCTCACTACTGGGTATGTACCAAAAGGAAACAAAGTTATAATATTACAAAGACACCTGCACATGGATGATTACTGCAGCACAATTCACAGTTGCAAAGATATGGAACTAACCTAAGTGCCCATTGACCAATGAGTGAATAAAGAAAATATGGTATATATACACCACTACTTACTTACTACTTACTTGAATACTACTTACCCATAAAAAATGTGAAACAATGTCTTTTGCAGTAACTTGGATGGAGCTGGAGGCCATTATTCTAAGTGAAGTATTATAATAATTCAGGAATGGAAAACCAAATATTTTATGTTCTCACTTATAAATGGGAACTAAGCTATGGGTATGCAAAGGCATACAGAGTGCAATAGTAAACACTGAAGACTCAGAAGCGAGAGGTTTGCAGTGGGCTGAAGGATAAAAAACTACATGTTGGGTACAATGTACAATACTCTGGTAACTGGTACACTAAAACCTCAGAATTCACCACTATACAGCTCAACTATGTAATTAAAAACAAACAAACAAAAAAAACACTTGTGGCCGGGTACAGTGACTCACGCCTGTACTCCCGGCACTTTGGGAGGCCAAGGAGGGTGGATGACAAGGTCAGGAGATCAAGACCATCCTGGCTAACACAGTGAAACCCCATCTCTGCTAAAAATACAAAAAAATTAGCCAGGTGTGGTGGTGGGTGCCTGTAGTCCCAGCTACTCAGGAGGCTGACGCAGGAGAATGGTGTGAACCCAGGAGGCGGAGCTTGCAGTGAGCCAAGATCTCACCACTGCACTCTAGCCTGGGTGACAGAGAGAGACTCTGTCTCTAATAATAATAATAATAAAAACACTTGTACCCCAAAGCTATTGGACTAAAAAATGTTTAAGGAAATTTCAACCTGAAAAAAAGAGAATATCTTTCAGTGGACTAACTGTTCCTGATTGCAATGTTTTGATTCTCCAGAGAATTTCCGATTTGAGAATTCTCCAACATTTGCTTACTATAAGAGAATACTGATACATTCAAAATGTAAATTTCATGACTGAAGATTCAGTTACATATTATTGAGAATAAAAGAATCAAATCTGAATCTCCACTAGAAGCTGTTGAAATTATAATAATGATCAATTTTCTGAAAGGATAATCTTTAGGACATGAAGTGCTATTATTAGTTTGTAAACAACAAAACTTACACTATGTGGCATGATTAGTTTCTGTGAACAATGCTGAAATTTGCATTTGGTCTCTTTTCAAGATTATTATTAAGGTGAGTGTTCATTTCTGCCTGAATTTCTATTTTATTTATATTTTAGAACATGTAACTTTTCCTTCATTAAGTCATTTTGAGCTCCTATTAAGGGTCAGTTACTGTGAGTTTATCAGTTAATAGGACAGACAAAAATTGATGCTCTCTGTATAGATATCTTTGTATGGCACATTTTTTTTTTTTCTTTTACAAAACATCAAAAGAGCCCATTATTATAGGTAAAACGTAAAAAAAAACATCATAGTGGCATTCTTGTCAAATGCAAGGCCTTATTTTAGAATTACACTGAAGAATATAACAAGCAGAAATACATTTTTCTGAATACCAGATAAGAAATAAATAACACAAGCCTGCAGAAGTGTGAGAATTTACACCATGTTTGGTTTTTAAAAAAAATATTTAACAGATGTCTGATCTGTAACTCACCTTTATGTTGTAGGTAGGCTCAACAAGAAGCAAAAAGTTTTGCATGCCTCTCTTTGCTACCAGGTTTTCTCTAACCAGTCTCTCTCAACAATAGCACTGGTTGACACAAAGAGAAAGGGAGTAGCCAATAGGTTACTCACATCTGCTTTATTTTCATACTCTCTAGGTCCCCAAGCTATCCCTAGCTATGTTGCTTGAAGGAGAAATGAAAAAACACAAGGTTAGACTACTAGTTGTATTGTGTATCATGTTTCTTCGGAGAAAGAAAAAACATTGGGTAATCCTGGGCTTGCGGAAATGTATAAATGACCTCCAACTAAATGAGAAGTTGAAGCAGGAAGAAAATTCCCTTCAGAGACTGAAACTTGTAGCCAGCCAAAAGAGGCTGCTTTTTTAGTTACTAATCCACTATGGCAGAGGCAGGTGGTCTCATTTTCAGGGGCTTTTAAAAGCAACGAATGTTTCGCATATAGGCCACAAAGGAAGTGAATCACTTTTCATATATTTTCAATGCACTTTTATAGTCAACAAATTCTAACTATTTTAGCTATCCGTTCCTGCCCATGCTTCAAAGAATAAATGCAACCCTTGTTATTATTGCATCATCTTTAAAGCAGTATTTTGTTAGCATTTAACTAATTTATGGCAGTATACAATTAAATAATTATTCAAAATATTATAGTGAAGTCTAAAAAGACTATTAGAAATCTACCCAAATACCATCCAGAAAACATTTAAAAATATACAGTCAGTGGCATAACAGCCTCCGGGGGTTTTCCAGTATCACCTTGGACACCTTCGCAGCATGGTAGAAAATGACTACATAGCTTATCAATAGTCAAGTCAAATTTCATTTGCCTTTGGTATTTGAAGCTTGAAATTCACTCCCTACATGGTTCTTTCATATTCTACTGAGGACTAAGCTCTGATATTTTATCTTGCCCAAATTCCTAGCCAAGGGGTCTAGAGAGTCATGCCCTATAAACCATCGAATTTCATCCCACGGGTTTTATTTGACGCCATATATTGTGACTTATTCTTCAATCTAACTCTGGCATAACATTAGGAAACAAGGAAACATATTTAACCCCAAAATATATTTCTCTGTCACGCCTTGAAATTGTCCTGCAAAGTCTCTTGTGGGAAAAATCCACATTCTATATAGACTGTCCTTCCCCCTTTGTTTTCCTTCCTTTCTTTCCAAATCCAGGAGATAACCAATGAAGAGCCAAGCACCCTTTTAGGTTTGATAAGAAGCATTTTACAATCTGCTGTGCCTCTGAAGTCCGCTATCTGAGGGATTCCTCTGCACAATAAAACTTGGTCCCCATAATCTTTCATTTTAACCTGAACATTCCTTTCCATTAATCCCAGGTCTTCAGATAAACTCAACCAGTTGTCCACAAGAAAATGCTGAAATTTACCTATAGCCTGTAAGCCCCACTTTGAGTTGTCCCACCTTTCTGAACCAAACCAATGTATTTCTTAAATGTATTTGATTGATGTCTCATACCTTCGTAGTATATATAAAACCAAGCTGTACCCCAGCCACCCGGAGTACGTGTTCTCAGGACCTCCTGAGGGCTATGTCATGGGCCATTGTAATTCATATTTGTCTCAGAATAAATCTCTTCAAATATTTTACAGAGTTTGACTCTTTTTGTCGACAATAATCTGGCACCCAAACATGTGGAGCCTCAGAGAAGACTCAGGACCCCTAAGAAGTTGCCCGAAACTGGAGCTAAGGTACCAGCAGGGGCCCACTGAAGCCTCACCAAGTTTGAGATTCTCCTCTAGTGGAACTGGTAAGTCCTCCTGAGCCCTGGACCATCCATTTTGGTTGATGGTACTTGATTTATTCTGAGCTGGTTTTTATTTTCTCTCTTTTCTCCTAGGAATTTGGTTAAAATCTTAATTTTAGTTTCAGAGGTACATTCAGAAGGGTCTTTCCCTATTTCTTTCTCTATCAAAATTAATCTCAATTGGGTGGTCTGTGGGCATTTTGCCTGAGGAACTGAACTGTTATTTTTCACAGGTAAATGAGAGACTGAGTTCCTCGCCTGCAAAGAGAAGGGGCATTTTGCTCCTTCCAGCTGAAAGGTGCGCTTGGGTGACTGGGGGCCTCGTGGAGTCTCTAGGGGGTTGAGCTCCCGTGGCGTGTAGCGGCCCTATGGGAAACACATCAACAAATACTGATTTAAAAAGGCTCATCCCGGAAACACATATAAGGGCTGATCACCCAGTGTTTTGAGCCCTCTCAGAGGTAATAGAGCTCTAAAGAGAGAAACTGAGACACGTAAGAGGGTAGAAACAACTCAGTGGTGACCCACTGTGTAGTCCTGCCCACAAGCAGCACATACTGATCCACAACACAAAATCCCTAGGCCACAGGTCAGTTCCCCTTCCCCCACCCCCCCAAAAAAAAGACAGAGAGAGAGGATGGGAAATAAACCCTCCAAAAAAGAGGAAAGGCAAGGGGAACAGCCCGCTACGGGCACCCAAGCTGGGTTTATGTTTAATAATTATGGTGCCTTTACCAACAAGTATTTATGTAAATGGGAAGATGTTACTAAAGATGACCTAGTTCTAAGGTTTCTAAAATGGGAAACTTTTGATATCCCTAAATTGGTTTTCTTGCATGCTAGATCGGAAAAATTAGGCTCCCAAATCAAAGAAAATGAATGGGAGTCCCACTTCAGCTGGCACCTAGAATCATCAAAAAGAGGGAACAATAAACTTGCCTTCCTCCAGGAAGTTAATTTTAAAAATGTTTTAAACTCTCTCAGATTTAAAGAAATTAGTCGAAGCCACTTCTGAAATCAGGAAGGCTCCAGAAACCGCCTCCCCTCTGCTTTTCCTGACCCTCTGCTCTCTGAACTTCCTTGTCCGGACAATTTCATTTTTCCTCCCCCTTCCCCTACCCCATCAAGCCACACGGGGACCAGAAATAGCTGGAGAAAATCATATCGTAGTTGCTCTTTTTAGAGTAAAACCCACAGACAGAGAGTATTCTAACATAATACATACGCCCTGGAGCAAATCAGAGTTAAAGGCCCTGGTATCTGGATTCCCCAATCCAACTGAAGATCTCTTTGGGTTTTCTAGAGTTCCAATTAATGCTTACGACTTATTATCCAGGGTTCTCTGACCTATATCAGCAGATTGAGTTACTGGTCCCCAAAAACAAAGCTGAAGAATGGTTTAGGGTGGTAGATTGGAAACAGTCTTCAGAAGACTTCGACAGAATAGATGCAACTGGAAGAGAGAAATGCAGAGAGCTTTGCAATCGCCTCTGTGAAACTATACCACAGATATTCCCCAAGGTTATAGATTGGGCAAAGGTGCAACAATGTAAAATACGCCCAAATGAAACCATACCTGACTTTTACATCAGGTTTGAAAAGACATTCAAACAGTTTTCAGGAATACCTCCTGAAAACTTTGAGCACATTAGGAGTGACACCTTACTAAATTCTGAGTTTATTCAAGGTTTAGATGAGGAGTTAGCAACCCTAATAAAGAGGAATAATGTGGCTTGGGGTTCCTTGCCCACTAGCCACCTAGCCACCCTAGCTGACCAATTGTCACAATCATTAAGAAAGAAAAGGAGAGAGTCTCTAAAATTGTGAGTTTACAACTAAAACAACTTAGTAACCAAGCTGGGAGTTTGCAAGCGTCCCATGTTTCCCAGAGATCTAAGCAACCCCAAGAGGAAGCAACTTGCCACTATTGCAAAAAGAAAGGACACTTTAAAAAATAATGTGAAAATCTTAAATGGGTGATTGCACAATTTGGGCAAAGGGCCCCAGAGGAAGGCACTAGAACAACTCAAAAATCAGAATAGGGATGCTCTGAGGACATAGAGAGGGTTTTCCCTCCACTTCTAACTAATGATTTAACAGAAGCAGAAATATCCATAAATGGAGAAAATACCAAAGTCCTTGTCAACACTGGTGCTACACTGTAAGCCCTCAACCCTACCTTGATTAAGAACACTTTCCCTCGGAGTAAAGAAAAAGTCCAAATGGTGGGGGTTTCAAGCTCTCCTATGATAGGCTTTCGATCAAATCCCCTTCAATTTCCATTAGGAGAACTAGTGGGGCATCACTTTTTAATAGTAGATAGTGTCCCCATACACCTGCTGGGAAGGAATTTCCTAGAGGCCCATAATGCTCACATCTCATTTTCACAGAAGGGAGAAATGATTCTCAACTTGGGAGACATAGAAGACTTACAAAAGCCCACATGTAATATTATGCTTGTGAAAGTTAATCAAGATTCTGGACAGGAAAAATTAAAGCCTTTCTTATCTAAGGTACCAGACTCCTTATGGGCAAGCTCTTCCACAGATACTGAAAGAATTAAGTCAGCAATCCCTATAGAGATAACCATAAATAAATCCAAACCCCTGCCAAGTGTAAGGCAATATCCCCTTAGACCTGAAGCCTTACTAGAAATCAAACCAATCATTCAGGACTATTTAGACAAAGGATTCATAATACCCCACACCAGCCCTTGCAATACACCGATCCTCCCAGTTAAAAGCCAAATGGGAAAGCCTGGAGATTTGTTTAAGACCTAAGAGCTATACATAAAATAGTAATTCCTAGACACCCTGCTGTTCCTAACTCCCACACCTTATTGTCCAATATTCCTATCACTGCCAGCCACTTCTCTGTTATTTATTTATGTAGTGCATTTTTCAGCATACCTATAGAGCAAAATAGCCAGTATCTTTTTGCTTTCACTTGGGAAAATCACCAACACACACGGACAGTCTTACCCCAGGGCTACTCTGAAAGTCCTCCTTATTTTTCTCAAATACTAAAGGCAGATTTAAATGACATTGAATTTCCAAATGAATCTACTCTAACTCAGTATATAGATGATTTATTGTTGTATTCATCCTCCCTGTGAAAAATGCAGAGAAGATACTGTCCACTTATTACAACAGCTTGCTTTTAAGGAACACAAAGTATCAAATGAAAAATTACAATTTTGCCTGCCCCAAGTTAAATATTTGGAACATATGATTTCCCCAAGGGGGCTACTAATAAACCCTGAGAGAATCTCTGCTGTTATGACCTTCCCCCTACCCCAAACTAAAAGGCAATTAAAAGGATTCTTAGGGTTAACAGGTTATTGCAGGAATTGGATTCAAAACTACTCCTTAATGGTCCAACCCCTATATAAAAAGCCAAAACAGACCCAGCCAACCCCAATCCACTGGGAAGAGGGAGAAAAATAACACATAGAAGGTCTAAAACAGGCTCTCACACAAGCACCTGCTCTAGGCCACCCCAACTATAGTCTTCCCTTTTCCCTCTCTGTACATGAAATAAACATGAATGCTGTAGGAGTATTAACTCAAAAACATGGTGACAATCACAGACCAATTAGTTATTTTAGTCAACAGTTAGATCCAGCAAGGGGGCACTCTCCTTGTATGAGGGCTGTATCAGCTTCAGCCACCTTACGCAAAAACGTCGAAGAATTTGTCCTAGGGTCCCCTCTGACCATCTATGTCCCCCACTCTGTGAAATCTCTTCTAAGCTCTCACCACACTCAACAGTATTCTGTTAGGCACCTTGCCTCTTATGAGGTACCCCTGCTTTCTGCTCCCAACATCACTTTGAAGCACTGTAACGCTCTTAACCCTGCTACCCTGCTCCCCCTTCCAGATGAACAACAAGAGGAAGAGGAACATAACTTCAATCTACTAACTAATATCTTACTCTCACCTAGGGAAGATTTACAGAAAACTCCCTTTAAGAATGTTGAATTAATTTGGGTCACGAATGGTTCTTATTTAAGGGACAGCCAGGGGCATTACCGGGCTGAACATGCCATCACTTCCGTAACAGCATAATCGAAAGCACCCAAGTCCAAGGAGTCCAATCATCCCAGATGGCAGAGGTAATAGCATTAACTAGAGCTTGTAAATTAGCCAAAGGAAAAGTGGCAAATATATATACTGATAGCCAATATGCTTTCAGAGTAGCCCATGATTTTGGCATGCTATGGAAACAGACAGGATTTTTTACCTCATTCGGACAGGCCATACAAAATTGGCACCAAGTCTAGGAGTTACTAGAAGCAATTCAGATGCCAAAGCAACTTGTAATCATAAAAATCCCTGGGCACTCAAAAGATAACACTGAAAAAGCAAAAGGAAATAATCTAGCTGATGCTGCAGCAAAGAATGCTGCCCCAGGAAAGATGGCCTGTCCTGCATGGGATTGTACCTTTCATCCTACAAATACCCTCACTAACATTCTTTTACAGTATCAACAAGCACGTACCCCTCAAGAGAAGCAAACCTGGCAGCAGAAGGGAGCAATGTTTCACCCAAGCAAGGAGTTATAGCTAGGGCCTAACAACAACAACAACAAAAACCCCATAGTTCCCATAGGTGCACAATTGCCTTTCCTTCAGTTTATTCATGAAAAGACTCATCGGGCTCCTGAAAACAATGGTATCATGGGGAAAACAATGCTTTTGGAAACTATCCCTCATGGTAGTCCCAAAGGTATACACTCTCAATACACTATATGCCCAGAACATAACCCCAGTAAGCCCTTATGTGGCTCCCAAGGTCATTTTCCTTTGCCAGTAGGACCTTTCGAAGTATGGCAGTTGGGTTTTATTCGGATGCCTCCATCTCCAATTTTCAATTATGTGCTGGTTTTGGTTTGTATATTTTCTCATTGAGTAGAAGCATTTCCTTGTCAGAGGGCTACCGCCTTAACAGTAGGGAAAATTTTGTTAGAGAGAATTGTTCCAGTTTGGGGAATTCCTTCTGAACTGCACAGTGATCATGGGACTAATTTTACTGGACAAGTTGTTCAATTCATTTACAAAATCTGGCCCATAATACAACATTTTCATTGTGCCTACCATTCACAATCCTCCATGTTGGTGGAACAGACAAATGGCACAATAAAAACTCAATTAGCTAAGTTGACAGAGGCTTTTAACCTCCCTTGGCCAAAAGCCCTCCCATTGGTTTGCTTAATCTTAGATCCACTCCTTTTGAAAAACATTGTTTATTGCCCTGTGAAACATCATAGGGAGACCTAGGAGGCTGGGTGAGGGCTTATACAAACCGGCCTTACTCAAAGGGCAAATATGGCACTATTGTCAAGGGCTCCTCAAAACCTTAAGAAATAATACAAAGCTGGTAACAGGATCTTTCCACAGTTAGCTCCTAGTGGGGCTGATGACCCCAAAGACCACGGATGATAGCCAGGTGACTTTGTATGTTGCAAAAGACATCAACTGGAGGACTCCCTGCAACCCTGCTGCAAAGGACCTTATCAGGTGCTTTGAACTAACTCTTGTGCTGCAAAGTTAAAGGGAGTCGCTTCTTGGATTCATATTTCACACTGAAAATGAGCGCCCAACCACATTCCTGACCACCCAAGGACTTCTGAACCAGTCTCTGACACGCGCCTGTGAATGAAGAGAACATTGGAGGCTAAGTCGGTCTCTAGGGATACAATGAAAGCTGGCATACTTCCAGAGACACCAGATCAGGTCAATTCTCATGAACCCTGAAATGACTCTCATTCTTCCTTTCCTTGCTATAGAATATTGCTAAACCCTTGAATGTTTTAACTGAGAACCCTAAGAAGCTGTTTGGAATCTATGCAATCTTCCTCGGTATAACTTTCTAAATGGGTACAGCCATACATTCCCTTGCTAAAGCAAGGAAAATGTTTTACTTGTTCGTTCTCATTCCAGGAAAATGTTTTACTTATTCATTCTTATTCCCACAATCTCCTCTGTCTACTGCACACTCCTTCTCCTTTCAAACCTGAAAATTTCTCCTGGTCCTCTGTACGCCTCAGCAATCTTCCTGCAGGCTGAGCCCACATCATTTGGTATGATATAGACCAGGAAAAAAATGAAGACTCTTCTATGAAACAGCAACATTCTAAACATTCCCCGAGGTCCCCTCTTTTTAGGGTACCTCTATTATAGGGTTGCAACCAAATATGACTCCCTGCAGGAATATTTGCCTAATAATGCCTCAGGATGATGGCTGAGAGGGTCTAACCAGGTAGAACATTGTATAACAATAGATATTGGGGATAATCAATTGAGACAATTGCTTGGTTACAATGGGAAAGATGTAGCTGCCTCCTGTGTAAACTGTCATAGCATGGCCTGCCCAAATAACCACCAGCCCTGTGCTTGCGGCTGGATCCCCCTATCCAGTACCAACCACACTGACACTGCCCTTAAATAAATATTGATGGGAGTCAATTGGTGGACAGAGGTCCCTGAGAGCACAAATTCCACCCTAAGACCAGGGTGCCTCTGGGAAGCCTTATGGAATACCCAGACAAGAGTATACTTAGGTGTAACCTCCACTCACCTAACAACTGTTTGGGATACCCAGTAGTTCTGGATTGACTCCGTTTTTCCAAATTGTATAAATGCCATCGGTATACAATGGCGACAGCATTCCTGGTGGATACACAAAAACTGGCCATCCAAAAAACTAAAGCACAGCCTCCCTGCAGGCATTGGAGCTGGGCTAGGCATACTGGGGCAAGCTGAGTTCATGACTAATGAAGAGAGACATTCTTTAGAAAAAAATTTGCTGTCAAAAATAGGCCACATAGAAGGAATGCTATTCCAGGAAGAAGGAAAAGGATGGGAAGCTACTTTCAAAGATAATGCAGCACTCATCGAATGGCTAGAATAAACCAGAAAAACCGTGAAAACATACTCCCAAACCCAAAGACGGGAATGAGCATGTACTCTTACCCAACAGGGGCTCATGTCTATTTTATTACAAAAGGAATCTGAGGTGGCTATGAAGCAATGGCCTACAATCCTCAGTACTGAAGCACAATCCAAACACCTGTGGAAAATATACGGTTCCCCAAACTTATGAAGATTTTTGGATGGTAAATGTGACCTCAGACGTTGTATTCTCAGAGCTCAGGCACTGACGTTAAATGGGGCTCATTTGTACTCTGTTGTTCAACTGGCAGGCATTGTAAACAATGCAAGAGCACTTCCCCTGGGAAATAGGTGGGCTATATTAACTGATGATAACACAAGGCATCCCCTATCCCTTACAGATTGTGAAAATAGAAAAGGAGAATTGCTATGCCCTCAAACCACTTGGAACCCTGATTTTTCCCAAATTTGGCCTCTACTATCCACCCCCATGGGACATAGCATCTGGTATATGGGGAAGGTCCATTTCTGTTGGGAGGGACAACAAAATGACTAACTTCTATGACAAAACCTTTTCTCGTCCAAATACCAGTATACAGTGCAATACAAAAGTGGTGGACAAAATACAATTGTATACTGCTAACAAGTCCTATGACAATTTAGACATTGAGGAACAGGCGTTCTTTGCATTTGATTTATACCCTCCTCAGGATATTACACCTATGGAGATAAAACTGGCCTAAAGAGAAATTAAATTTAGTTTATTCTGATTTAGTATTGGTCCTACAATTCTCAAATAAGATTTATCATAAGTTTCAAATGACCCTTGATAAGGGGGGTAAACACATTGTGAGTTTGATCAAAGTATATGATGATGCATGCAGTGGATTTTTTCAGTTTTTTTTTTCTTTTTTTTTTTTTGACTGGTTAGGTTGTTTACTGCCCTCTGCCCTCTGACTCTACCTATTTTATTCTTGGACACCTAATCTTTGCTATCTTCATGGTATTTGTTACCATATTATCATTATATATCTCTTAAGTGTTATTCTAGATATAGCAAAAAAAAAAAAAAAAAGATCATTTGTGATGTATTAACAATTTTTTATTATGAAACCCAAAGCAGAAAATAGTTTGTGGTCATTTCACCATTGTTACAACATGTGGGGTCTATATTGGGTTTCTTAGTTTGTAGTCAGTATCTCTAATTGTTAGAATAAAATTTCTACTTGAATATTTCTCTTCTCAGTTCAGATCAAGTGTGTTCGAACTTACACTCTCAATCTTCCCAGGAAATCATTCCTTCTTTATAATCTTCCTGTATCAGTCAGCAAAACTTTCAATCTTTCATTATTATGTACCAAATCTTAAAGCCCTTTCTATTTTACTCTCAGCCTCTGCACCCCTATGGTTTCTTGACAATCCTTCTATTGTATGCCATTTATATTTTCCCACTGCTACCACTCTAGCCTGAATACTTACCACCTCATACCTGGAAAATTAACAACAGATGCCTCCTAGCTACAGAAACTCTCAAGTTCTTTTTGCTCCAATTCATCTTAGGTTTTGTTGCCAGAGCAACTAAACTACAAAAATTGATAAATCACCTTTTATTCAAATCATCCAATGGTTTTCAATGACCTAGTAAGTGTAGCTCAAATGCTGTGACATCTGGAATAAGTTCAAACTCCTTAAGCTGATGTTCAAAGTCTTGTATATTCTGACCTAAAATTGCCTATGCAAATTAATCCCCACATGGTACCATGACAGTGACCCAGGTCTCCAGGAAAGGTGCCCTTTTACTGTCTACTGAATACCATAATCACATTCCTAGCACTGAACTATTCTTCATGCTTTATCTCTCTGTGTCGCCTATCAGGCAGTGTTTCTCAAAGCGTTATCTAAAGGTCAGAAATAACAGAATTATCTGAGATCCTTGTAAAACTTGCAGATTCAAAAGCCCACAACCCAGACCTACTGTAAGGAGCACTTAGAATCCGTATTTTTACAAGTCTCCCAGGTGATTCTGGTACAGGTTAAATTGTAAGCTTCTAGATTTCAGGGACATGTGGAATTCCACTCTTAATCTCTCTTGTCTGTGGCACAGTGCCTGATACAAATTAGGAGGTAACTATTTTTTAAAAGGGCAAAATTTGTTTTGGTATAGAGTATCTTAAATAGGAAAATCTCTTCAAATTTCAGATTTCAGGCATAGGATGAAATTGTCTCTTTCTTTTGGCTAAAATCAGGTGTATTCCCTTCAGTCTTGTTTTCAACTACACAATGGAAAAAATTTATGGCAGCTAACAGATAGACTTAGCTGTAAGTAGCATATCTGTTTAGTATGGAAGAAGGGCATACCACCTGCTACAAGCTCTTTCAATGTCTTCATTGAGATAAAAGTTAGGACGTGAAGGCTGGTGGCAGGCTTACAACTAAGTAAGTATGTTCTGACTGACAACAAAATGAATCCCAGAAAATTGTCAAATACTCTACCAGAGATAATGGAAAACATGACAGGCTGATGAAAAAGCATGGCAAATGGGGTATCTGGGCATAAGGAGTAAACAACTACTACTGAACAAAATGAAGCAACTTCTTCCAACCATTGCTCACTCAATAATAGAATGAAGAAAATAAAGCATCTTCCTCCAACAGTTGCTCACTCAATAATGGAAGTGCTCTGGTTAATTTCAAAACCTGGAGGAAGCACCACTGAAAATAAAAACAAAACATAAGAAAAAGAAAGAAAATATTTTTGTGGAGATTCCCTTGAGAAGAAACACTGGAGTCTTGGATAATTTTTGAAAAATTCACTATTTGGTATATATATATATATATATATATATATATATATATATATATATATATACACACACACACATATATACACACACACAACTTATATATGTGTTATATATTATATATAACATATATAATATACACTACTTTAAATATATAGAAAGCTTATACATATTTATCATTGATATATATATAATAAAAGTAAATCAAACCATGCATAAGGTTATATAAAGTAATTATTTATCCATGCCACTTTCCTTTTGCATGAAGGCTCAGATTCTTAACTGACTTATACATTTATTATTGCATATCTTTACCCTTTACTACTACTAATAATTTATATCTATTGAGTTCTTATTTACCAGAAAGAATATTATCTAACTTAATTCTCACAGCAATCCCATTTTTTTTACACCAAATGTTTGAGATTCAGACATCAGCAACTTCTCAACGTTTATTTTCTAAACACATGACACACTCAGAAATTAGTAATATTTGTACAGCAGCACACAGGAGTAACCAAATATGGTTTGACTGTGTCCCTACCCAAATCTCACCTCGAATTGTGGCTCTCATAATCTCCGCATGTCATGGGAGAAACCGGGTGGGAGGTAACTGAATCATAGGGATGGGTATTCCCATGCTGTTCTCATGATAGTGAATAAGTCTCATGAGATCTGATGGTTTTATAAAGGGCAGTTCCCCAGCCCATGCTCTCTTGCCTGCTGTCATGTAAGACGTGCCTTTGCTTCTCCTTTGCTGTCCACCATGATTGTGAGGCCTCCCCAGCCATGTGGAACTGTGAGTCCATTAAACCTCTTTTTTCTTTATAAATTATCCAGTCTCAGGTATTTCTCCATAGTAGTATGAAAATGGTCTAATAAACAAAAGAAGACTGCTTTTGGCCACAGTACACAGGATAGGAGGTTCTGGCTGCCTTAAGACTAAGAGTATCTTGGCCCTCTAGTAACCATTTCACAGAGCACCTGTGTGCTCTGAAAATACCAGTTGAGAAGCTGTGCAACCTGTCCAAAAGATTATAGCTAATAAATAGTGGAGTGTGAGTCTGGAACCAGGTTTTTCTGACATCAAATCTCTTAATGATTCAATTCTGACTTTCATCCTCAAGCATTTTGTTGCAGAATCTGTGTTTAGCACTGGGGGGTTATTTTAAATGCATGGAAACAATGAAACAAAGTCCAAATACGCAGTCAGCTATCACTTCATTTTAGTTAAGATACAATGCTATGTGCAATCATTTATATCTCTCTGTGCCACTAAGCATTATAATATGGATTTTGCTACCTGTCTACTGAACTCATATACTACAAGAAAGAAGAAATGCCATACAATTAAATTCACACACGTAAGTTCTAATAATCTCAAGAAAGATTTGAGGTAGAAGTTATTTTCTTGAGTCTTAAAACTTGCTGAATATACAATATAGGAAATTTTTTATTTCTATTTTTATTTTAAGTTCCAGGATACACGTGCAAGATATATAGGTCTGTTACATAGGTAAACATATGTCATGGTGGTTTGCTGCTCCAATCAACCAGTCACCTAGGTATTAAGCCCAGCATGCACTGGCTATTGTTTCTAATGCTCTTCCTCTCCCCACCTCACCCGTCCCAACAGGCTTCAGTGTGTGTTGTTTGCCTTCCTGTGTCTGTGTGTTATCATTGTGCGGCTCCCACTTATAAGTGAGAACACGCAGTGTTTGGTTTCCTGTTCCTGTGTTAATTTGCTGATGATAATGACTTCAAGCTCTATCCATGTTCCTGCAAAGGACATGATCTCATTCTTTTTTAAGGCTTCATAGTATTCCTTGGTGTATATGCACCACATTTTCTTTATCCAGTCTATCATTGGTGGGCATTTGGGTTGATTCCATGTTTTTGTTATTGTGAATAGTGCCTCAGTGAACATACGCATGTGTGTATATTTGTTATAGAATGATTTATATTCATCTGGGTATATGCTCAGTAATGAGACTGCTGAGTCAAATAGTATTTCTGGTTTTAGATGTTTGAGAAATTGCCACAAAGTCTTCCACAATGGTTCAACCACAATGGTTGAACTAATGTATGTTTCCACCAACAGCGTAAAAGTGTTTCTATTTTTCTGCAACCTCACCAGCATCTTTTGTTTATTGACTTTTTAATAATCACCATTCTGACTGGTGTGAGATGGTATTTCACTGTGGTTTTGATTTGAATTTTTCTACTAACTAGTGATGTTGAGCTTTCTTTTATATGTTTGTTGACCACACAAATTTTTTCCTTTGAGAAGTCTCAGTTCATGGCATTTGCCTGCTTTTTAATTTAAACTACCTAATAATCCAGAGAATTCTCCCGGATCTCGTGCAAGACTATCAAGATGGTGCCTCTATGAGTCTGCAAGAAGCACAGTGCTACTGGTCTTGAGGTGTCCTGTAATGTAGATACAGGTTAGATCACAACACCCAATTCCTTTTAAATATCTGGAAAGCTTTTCCAAGATGGACAAGTACAAGCAAGCCCAGAAAGCAAAGATGAAAATAAGAATCAAACTCTGTAATACCCAGACACCAAAGAATATCCGTGAACATCAGCATCATCTAGAAAAACATGACCGCAGCAAATAAGCTATATAAGGCACCAGAGCTCAATCTTAGAGAAACAGGTATATTGTAAACTTTCAGAAAGAGAATTCAAAATAGCTATGTTGAGGAAACTCAGAGAAAGTCAAGATAACTCAGAGACAGAATTCAGAATTCTATCAGATAATTTTAACAGAGATTGAAATAATTAAAAAGTATTGAGCAGAAACACAGCAGGGAAAAATGTAATTGGTATACTGAAGAATGTATTAGAATCCTTTAATAGCAGAACTGATCGAGCAAAACAAAGAATTAGTGAGCTTGAAGGCTAGCTATTTGAAAATGGACAGTCAGAGGAAAAAACAGGAAAAAAATGAAGCACGCCTACGGAATCTATAAAGTATCCTCAAAAGGGCAAATGTAAGAGTTATTGGCCCTAAAGAAGAGGTAGGGGTAGAAAATTTATTCGAAGAGATAGAGGTCGAAAGTTAATTCAAAGAGATAATAACAGAGAACTTCCCAAACCTAGAGAAACATATCAGTATTCAAGTACAAGAAGGTTACAGAACACTAAGCAGATTTAACCTAAAGAAGACTACTTCAGGGCACTTAATAATCAAACTTCCAAATATCAAGGACTTTAAAAAGATCATAAAAGCAGCACTAGAAAAAACACACGCACACACAATGAATTTTCAGTATGTCTGGCAGCAGACTTTCCAAAGCTCCTGAATGACCGGTGGGTCAATGAAGAAATTAAGAAAAAAACTGAAGATTTTCTAGAAGCAAATTAAATGCAAGCACAACATACCAAAATCTATGGGATACAGCAAAAACAGTACTCAGAGGGAAATTTATAGGTATAAATGCCTACAGCAAAAAATATAACAAAAATCCAATAAACAATCTAACAAGGCATCCTAAAGAACTACAAAGGCAAGAGTAAACCAAACCCAAAAATACTAGAAGAAAATAAATAATAAATATCAGAGCAGAAACAAAGGAACTTGAAATGAAAAAAAAAAAAAAAAAGATCAATGAAACAAAAAGTTGATGTTTTGAAAAGGTAAACAAAATTGACAAATGTTTAGCTAGACTAAGAAAAGAGAGAAAAGATTCAAATACATCGGAGATGAAATAATAGATATTATGACCTGCTACTGCAGAAATGTAACATATCATTAGTGGCTATTATGAGAAACTATATGCCAATAAACTGGAAAATCTAGAAGAAATGGACAAATTCCTGGATACATACAACCTACCATGGTTGAATCAGGAAGAAATCTGAAACCTGAACAGACCAATAACAAGGAATGAGGTAGAAGTAATACACGTCTATTACTATAAACCACAAAGTTTACTTGTTACAGCAGCCCTGGAAAACTAATACAAGAACATAACATATATTTTCTCATTTAATGTTTATAAGTGTAAGTTTTGTAAGTGTATACTTAATTTTATAAGAAAAAAAAAACTACTAAAGGGCTTACCAGAGGTATTGAATGCATTTACATTTTTACCTGCAATTATTGAGAGGGTTCCAGATGTTCTACATCCTCAGAAGCCCTTGACATTGTCTGACTTTGTAATATTCGCCATTTTAGAGTGTTATGAAAGTGAGACTCTGGTCTTTGTGTTCTGACTGGACTGGAACTCTTATATGACCTAGCAATAATGAACTTTT
>NC_045445.1:9807110-9893905 GCF_002776525.5 Piliocolobus tephrosceles | reverse complement strand
TTTAACACCATAGAAGCTTCTTTTTAGTAAACCTTTAATATGTGGAATCCAAACCTCAGCTATTAACTCATGGAGGGACTCACTAAGAGACTTCCGAACCTATTCTCTGCATAGCTTTCTCCTCTCTGGTGTCTAGTGTCATGGGTTCCAGTTATTTCAGCCACTATGAAATCTGACCTCTGCCTCATCAGCGCAGTGGCACTGTCTTGGCCTCCAGGATGCTGCACTGTAGTTGGCAAAGAGTTGCACAGGCAGAGAGCTACAGTAATCATGGGGTTCACCTCATACATTTTGACACCTACAGGGATTGCAGTCTATGTTTCTTGTTGTCAAATACCTGAAAAGAGTTGCTTCATGTAATTTTCACACTTTTATTATTGTCATAGTGAAAGAGCTGTTTTCATACTTCTTACTTCGTCATAGACAAAAGTAGCTGTGTAATGTTTTCATTTTTCCTTTTATCTCTGATATTAAAAATTTCATCACATTATGAGATTCCTTTTATTCTTCATTACGCTGGAGCCTATCAATCTGGAAAGTCATACTCTTCACTTGTATGAGTGTATTTACTTCAGAAATTTTCTCTCTTTTTTCTGTATTCTTTCTTTCTGGAACTCCTGTCATTCTGAGGTTAGGCATGCTGAAATAATCCCCTACTTAAACATTTTCCTAAGAAAGCCAATTCTATCTCATGTATCTTCTCTGGTGTTTTTTCGTTTTAATTTCTGAGAGATTTCTTCAATGTTATCTTCTAAATTAAGAATTGATTTCTTTAAATTTCTGCTCTCGTATATTTAATTTCTAAGAGCTATTTATTACTCTGTTCCATTTTTAGTGAAAACCTTTATTTAGTTATGGATAGTATGTCTTCTCTTATCTCTGAAAACACTAAGGGCAATTTTACATTAAGTGAGTGTTTTCTAGTGTAAAATTGTATTCCTTAAATGATGTTTTCACATTATGCCTGATAATTTTTTTTTTTAGTGATTGCTCTAGGCCTTACTCTGTACATTTTAACTCATCAGAATGTACTTCAAATGTATGCTAATTTAATTTCACTGATATGTAGAACTGTTTCTCCTATATAACTGTGTTTTTCCCTTTTTGTCCTATAAATAATATACCTATGAGACATCTATATGTTAGAAATCCAAGAATACATTGCTTTACCACTTTATACAATTTTATGTAACATAAAGAGGTTGAGAGAAGAAAACAGAAAATTATATATTTCTAGAATATGTTTTATTAACCTTATTTATTATTTCTAGTTCTCTTTATTTGTTCCTATGGATTTGAGTTACCATGTGGTTTCAATTCCTTACTACAACACAACTTTGCATCTATTGCCTCTTTTGTGCTGTTTTTGTCAAATATATTACATTTTAAGTGTTGCACACCATGTACATATAATTGTATATAAATTGCTTTAAATCAGTTAAAAGGAGAGGAAATATATACCCAGAAGTGGGATTACTGGATTATATGGTAGTTTTATTTTTATTTTTTTGAGAAACTTTCATACTATTTCCCATAACAGCCCTATTAATTCCCATTACCATCAACAGTGAGCAAGGGTTCTCTTTTTTCCAAATTCTCACCAAGGCTTGTTATTATTATTATTTTTTTTTATAGAGCCATACTAACAGGTATGGAGTAATATCTCATTGTGGGCTTAATTTGCATTTTTCTGATAATTAGTATGAACCCCAAATATCTGCAGGTCTCAATTTACGAAGTTTATTTTGCCAAGATTAAGAACACACCTGTGACACAGACTCAGACATGTGCTCAAGGTGGTTGGGGGTACAGTTTGCTTTTATACATTTTAGAGAGACATGAGAGATCAATCAATACTTGTAACATGTGTATTGGTTCTATCCAGTAAGGCAGGATAACTTAAAGGGAGGGCTTCCAGGTTAGAAGCAGGTAACAGACAAAAGGGTTGCATTCTTTCTTTCGAGTCCTTGATCAGCCTTCCACAGATTACACAATTTAGCCTGGCTCAGGGAATCTGCATTTGTATATAAACAATAGGAGAGACGAAGCAATCAGATATGGATTTGTCTCAGGTGAGCCTCAGACGGATGACTTTGAATAGAATGAGAGGCAGGTTTGCCCTAAGCAGTTCTCAGCTTGACTTTTCCCTTTAGCTTAGTGATTTTGGGGTCCCAAAATTTATTTTCCTTTCACATTAGTGATGTTCAGCATTTTGTCATATACCTATTGGCTACATGTATGTCTTCTTTTGAGACATGCCTATTTAAATTAAAGAGATATAATATTTTTTAAAACCAAGCAAAAAACAAAGTACTTTTCCTACTCTCACTACCTAAGCAATACAACACTTCAGACTTCAAAGGTGTGTTTTTTCCCCCACATTAAGCAAACAGTTCTCCAAAGACACCAGATAGGTGTCTTTTAATTCAATCCAATTATTGTACTATCTGCCTGGAGATAGCAACAGATTCCACAGATTAAAGGCTCAGTTTCACAAGACTGCCCCTCCCTCCACTTCAAATGCTAATCACAAGTAGTAGGTTGTCATCCACATTTTTGATTGTCTATAAATCAGAATTACCATAACCCATTCTTGGGTTCCATTAATTTGTCAGAGGTTCTTACAGAACTCAGGGAAATGTGTGACTTACATTTAGCCATTTATTATAAAATACATTACAAAAGACACAAATGAAGACATAGATAGAAGAGATGCCTAGCACAAGGTATGAGAGAAGGCACATGGAGCTTTCATACCCTCTCCCACATGCCACTCTCCAGGAATAGTCACATGTTCACTGGAAGCTCATTCTATTCTTGTCCTTTTGAGTTTTTATGGAGGCTTCATTATGTAGGCATGATTGATTACATTATTAGCCATTGGTAATCAAATCAACTTTCTGCCCTCCCTAGAGGTCAGAGAGTGGGGCTGAAAGCTCTAATCCTCTAATTACAGAAATGGTTTCCCTGGCAACCAATCCCCATCTTAAGGCTACCCAGGAACTCACCAAAAGTCATCTAATTAGAACAAAAGATCCTCTAATCACCAAGGAAATCTCAAAGCTTTTAGTGGCTCTGTGTCAGAAACTGGAAGTCAAAGATCGAATGTTACAACAAAAGATTTGCCTAGCACCCCAATCTACAAAGGAATATTACAATTTCTGTCTCAGGAACTGGGCCAGAGGCCAAATACTAGACTAAAAGATGCTCTTAGAATGCCATCATTCAGTAAATTACAAGGCATTTAAGAGCTCTGTTCCAGGGACTGGGAGAATAGACTAATATTTATATTTCTTATTATTTCATACAGGTCTTTTGCCCATTCTTTAACCAGGTTATTTGCTTTCTTGGTATTGAGTTGAGTTGCTGTATATTTTGGATATTAACTTTTTGTTAGATATATGGTTTGAAAATATTTTCTGCCATTCAAAAGTTGTCTTTTCACTGATGAAAAGGCAACTTCTGCATCCTTTGCTGTGCAGAAACTTGTAGTTTCTCTTATCTACTTTTCCTTTTGTTGCATGTGCTTTTGGTGTCATATTCAGTCAATTAAGGCCAACACCAATGCCATTAAGGTCTTCACCTATGTTTTGTTCTAGGAGATTTACAGTTTCATGTCTCCTTTTTAAGTCTTAAATTTATTTTGAGTTGAATTTTGTGTATGTTTTAAGATATGGGTCCAGTTTTATTTTTTTGCATCTGGAAATCAGGTTTTCCCAACACCATGTGGATATGCACTTTTCCCAAAACCATTTGTTGAAGAGACTGTGCTTTTAATTTTTGAACACAGAATGTTTTTCCATTTATTTCTGTCTCCTTTATTTTTTGTGATGTTTCACCGTTTCCAGGATATAATATTTTTGCTTCCATAATTAAGTTTATTACTATTTTATTATTTTGGTGCCATTGTAAATGGGGTTGGTTCTTTTTTGTTTGAATTATAAATAATTCAATTATAAATATGTATAATATAGATTATATATATCTTATATATTATATATAGTTATACAGATTATGTATCATATCTTGTATGCTATATATAATTATACATGTGTTATACGAATCTATACATATTTATATATCATTATACATACTGCATATAGACATTTATAACATATAGATATATGTTTTGTTTGGATAGAAATTTATTTTCTACAAATGGAAACAAAAAGATAAAATTGTTACTACAAATCCAAAGCAGTCCCTCTAAACAGTGAATAAAAAATGGTGAAGAAACAACTGATAGCTGGAGCACTCTTTTTGTGTTAGTAGAAATGCCGAATTAAAAATACTGGGTGAACGTATATTTATGGAAGGCATTTTGTTTTGCTTTTGCAAAAGCACATTAGACAAAAGTTTTTACTTATACTGATCTTTAAGAAAGCACACAGGCAATATACTCTTCAACACCTTCATAGATAATTTTCAGTTTGAAATTAAAATCACTGTCTCCAAGTTTTATATGCTGTGCAGCATATTTTAAACAACATTTTCATTCCCTCTAAAGAAAACCTCTATAGATGATTTTCTGCATTTTAATTTTACAGTGCATGCACAAAAAACAAAATTTGACTGGCTTGACAAAGACGTAAAGTGTCTCTTATCCATTAGATTTTATTAATTATATTTTTGCCAACCCAATGATTTATAAAAGCCTACTCATGAAAAACAAGGCCCAGAGCCTATCTAAAACCTGCAAATTACCCAAACATGCCATGGGTAGACTGTGAAGGTCAGTTGAGTATTCTTAAGGTATATTTGTAGGATGCATACCAAAAATAGAAGAAAAATTACAAAATCTAAAATTACTTTTACATGGGAAGTTTCAGCAATGTTTTCACACAGCCTAAGCAAAACACAGAATAAAATATTTTAGAGCTAATGGAATCCATAACTATTCTAGAAAGAATGAAATGAATTAAAGAAAAAATTAGGCTAAAAACATTCATTTTAATTGTTAAGCACTCATTTATTCATTCAGAAATTATTGGTCACCACTTTTTACTCATTAGGATATGGGTAAGCTATTTTGAGAAAAACAAATAGTAAATAACAATTGTTGGTAAGAATGTAGAAAAATAAGATCCCTTGTGCACTGTTGGTGTTTATGTAAAAATGGTACAGCTGCTAAGGAAAACAGTATGGTGGTTCCTCAAGAAATACAAAATCGTATTATCATATGATTCAGCAATTCTACTTTTTTGGTATATACCAAAAATTATTGAAAGCAGGGTCTTGAAAACCTATTTGTACACCCATGTTCACAGCAGCATTATCCACAATAGGCAAAAGGTGCAAGCGACTCAAGTGTTCATCATGGATGAATTAATAAAATGTGATACATACATACAATGGATGTTATTCATCTTTTTAAAAGAGGGAAATTCTGATGTAACCTACAACATGGATAAGCCTCAAGGACTGCTATGGTTTGGATGCTGTCATCAAAACTCATGTTGGAACCTTAATTTGTAGTGTGGCAATGTTACAACGTGGTGCCTTTAAGAGGTGGTTAGCTTTTTTAACATAAATTAATGTCATTCTTAAGAGATTGGATTAGATATTACTAGAAAGGATTTGTTTCCATGAGAGCAGGTTATTATAAAGTGAGGTTGCCTTTTGTGTTTGGTCTCTTTTCATGTACATGCTTTTTCTTCCTCCTTCTTTGCCATGCTGTCATGCAGCACAGAGCCCTCATCAGAAGCTGAGCAGATGCCAGAACTATTCTCTTGGATTTTCTAGTCACCATTATTATGAGTTGAATAAACCTATTTTCTTTATAAATTATCTAGCCTCAGATATTCTGTTACAGCAAAACAAAGTGGACTAGGGCAAGGATTTTATGCTAAGATAAATAAGCCAGTACAAAAAGACAAATACTGTATAATTCTAATTATATGCAGTACGAAAAGTAGACAGATTTATATGGAACAGTAATCACCAGGTGCTGGTGAAAGAATGAATGGAGTGTTGTTGACCAATGGATATGGAGTTTTATTTTTGCAATCTAAAAAGAGTTGTAAGCATTGGTTACACAGCAATGGGAATGTAGGTAATATTACTTAACTGTACGTCTAAAATGGTTAAGTTAGTAAATTTTATGTTATATGTATTTTTCCAAAAAAATGAAGAACTGTTGTTGAGTGTCCCCTACAGACCAAGAAACACATTAAATATTGAGGGTATTGTGATACAAAGATATGATTCCTTACCCCCAAATTTGAGAGAGTTGACAAAGACACAATATTTATGTATGCATGTGAAAAGTTTGTGGGAGAAAGAATACTTACATTGATGTGAGGTGGTCAATGAACCTTTGCTGAAAGAATAAAGAATAAGTAAGAAATATCAAAATGATTGAGCATTATTTTTTATACAAGCTGTGTGACCATACGCAAATTTCTTAACCTCTCTGAGTCTCACATTCCTCATTAGTAAAATTGGATGATTTCTGGGAGTAATTGTAAGGATTAAATGAAATAATATATGTAAAACCCTGACACAGTTTCTGGCAAATAGTGATCATAAAAAATTGTGTCTACATGTACACGTATGTTTATTGCGGCACTATTCACAATAGCAAAGACTTAGAACCAGCCCAAATGTCCATCAATGATAGACTGAATTAAGAAAACCCGGCACATATACACCATGGAATACTATGCAGCCATAAAAAAGGATGAGTTCATGTCCTTTGTATGGACATGGATGAAGCTGCAAACCATCATTCTGAGCAAACTATCGCAAGGACAGAAAACCAAACACTGCATGTTCTCACTCATAGGTGGGAATTGAACATTGAGAACACTTGGACACAGGGTAGGGAACATCACACACTGGGGCCTTTCATGGGGTCGGCTGAGGGGGAGGGATAGCATTAGGAGCTATACCTAACGTAAATGACCAGTTAATGGGTGCAGCACACCAACATGGCACATGTATACATATGTAACAAACCTGCATGTTGTGCACATGTACCCTAGAACTTAAAGTATAATAAAAAAAAAGAAGAAAACAAACAAAAACCACATACACATAAAAATATTGTGTCTATTAGTATTAATAGTGTTCTTTTATTATCACTACTGCTGTCTTACTCTAGCATCAACTTCTTTCTTTCATTGTTAAATCCTGTTGCTGCCATTTTAGTTTTCACTTGGATATCTATTCCTTCGTTCTTATTTTACTTTCTCTCTCCAGTTCCTCATCATTTCTTATTTGCCTTATTACAATGTAATATCCACCATTTTTATTGCCGTTCTTATGATGCAGATAGAGTTGCTAGGATTTTGAGCTTACCAAAATGGATTCAGATCATGTCACTCTCTTCTTTAAGAATCTTGAAAGCTTCCTTCACACACAAAAAATCAACCAAGGCTGGGTGTGGTGGCTCACGCCTGTAATCCCACACTTTGGGAAGCCGAGGCAGGTGGATCACTTTAGGTCAGGAGTTTGATACCAGCCTGGCCAGCATGTTGAAACCCCATCTCTAGTAAAAATATTAAAATTAGCCAAATGTGGTGGCATGTGCCGGTAATCCCAGCTACTCAGGAGACTAAAGCACAAGAATTGCTTGAACTTGGGAGGTGGAGATTGCAGTGAGCTGAGATCATGCTATTGCACTCTAGCCTGGGTCATAGAGTGAGACCCTGTCTACCCTGTCTTACTACTGCTACTACTACTAATAATAATAGACAGAAAACAAAATACCTTGGTGTGGTATTCTGAGCTCTCCTAAGTTGAGCCCCACCTACCTTGACAGTTTTTTCTTTCACTATAGTGTGTGATACTCTCCTTTATCCAACTGTAACAGCTTTCTCTTCATTTCCCAAATATGTAGTACATTTTTGCTATTCTGTGCTTTTATACACTGCATTTCCTTTGGTTGAAATGGCATTCTTTACCTCTTCAAATTATTTCTTCTTTTTTAGTTCAAATATTACTTTCTTGGAGTTAATTATTGAATAGAAATTTGTATATCAATGTCATATGGTACATTATTCCCCTTAGTATGAATTTCCCTATGTCCAAAGCCTGATTTAAAGTATCAATTTTGACTTCTGTATTATTTATGATCTGATTCCTTTTAAGTTCATCTCCAATTTATCCCTAACTCTTCATTTACAAATATCACTGGCTCTAACAAGATATTGTCATTTTCATTCCACTCATATCAAGTCATTTAAGTATTCTTTGACAACCATAAGTCCTCAAAATTCTAGGCTTCCATTGCTTACACATGATGTAACATTGTGTAATACCTTCTGCTTATACTTCTCAATACTCCCGGATTTTTGTTTTATGTATTAGCATTTGACTTGCACTTAGCTTCTAATTAAATTGCTTCTCAAGAGCAGAATCTTAAGTTTGTTTGTATTTTACAGCATCTGGCATTTTCCCTCACATAACAGATGTTTGTTCAGATGGTTGTTTTAGAGAAGTAAGGGCTTAGAAAATCCTAGAAACCAACTTATTTCACCTCATTTTACAGAGAAGGAAAATAGAGCCCAGAACAGAAAAGGTATCGTCTAGGAAAGCCAAGTAAGTTAGTGGCAGGATGCAGAAAGGAGCTTCAGATTAAGAGGTTTTGATTGATAGATTTATATTTGAGACTGTTTCAGATGCTATTTTAAGTTTTATGAGATAAATTTTAAGACATTTACTGAGAGCATTTTGTAAAATATCTTCCTGCTTTGTGTGGAAGCCAACTAAGTTTTAAAGAAAAAATAATATATAACCTGATAGCATTTATGCATGAGTACAAAAAAAAAATCTACTTTTAAAAATAAAAAAGCAGAGACTTCCAGTATATAGAATCTTGTAGTTTTGCCACTTCAGTCTAATGAGTAAAAGGTAAATAAACTGAAAAAACAACAACTCTTCTTAGACCACTAATAAAAGTGAGGCCGCATGGCACACTGTTACCCCCAAATTGGAAAGTGTAACAGGAGAATAAATAAAGTTACACCATTCCAGAGCAGAAACGCAGCAGTAGAAATCCCTTTGGGAACCTGTGCCAAGGTAGTAAAACCTGATGTGTAATTGACAAACTGCTGGAGGCTCACTGTGGAACAATCTGAGACTTAAATCTCTAGGAAGGACCCAGTAATGGAAGATGACCCTCTCCCCTCCATTTTTGTGAGATTTACATTTAGGGAATTGACCAGGTTCTTATGAAAAATATTCTCTCATGATTTTGACAAGGGGAGGAGAAAAAATATACATATTAAATATGCTTAGAATATTCTGTTCTTCTTAATAGTCTTCCCTCAGCATAAACTTACTAGGGCCTAACTGGATGTGGTTTTATCAGAGTCCAACTGACCTGAGGAAAGAGGATTGGTCAACTCCAGCTTCCTCCAGTCTTTCAAATGAGAGAGGGAAATCCCAAACTCCAGTTTACCCTAGCTATTCTGTCCCACCTAAGGGATGGGGAGTGAGTCTGAGAAGCACATGTGAAGATCATATTCCAGAGGTACAATACAGTCTCCCTAAAAGACTGGGACCTAATAATAAATATATAGAATACTTTTCCTTCCCCATGTTACTAAAGGCTTATTTATGGCATTTTCTTTTATCTAGTATATCATTACCAGCTATCAATAAAAATGTACATGACTCACTAAAAACACAAAACATAATTTAAAGAGACAGAACAGGTATCAGAACCAGGTTCAGATACAGTAGAAATGTTGAAATTATCAGACTACAAATTTAAAACAACTATGGTTACTCTGCTAAGGGCTCAAATAAAGTAGACCGGATGAGAAAAGAGATAAGCAGTTTAATCGGAGAGACAGAAAGTCTAAGAAAGAATAAAAAAGGAATGCTAGAGCTCAAAGGCACTATAACAGAAATCAAGAATGGCTTTGATGGGCTTATTAGTAGACTAGACACATCTTAGAAAGAATCTCTAAGCTTGAAGATATCTCAAAAAAGAAAAATAACCTACAAAATTGATAAAAACCAAAGAGGATAGTTACTGAAAAAAACAATTACAAAAGGTTTATAAATATGCAAAATGAGAATACCAGAAGGAGAAGAAATGGAGAATGAAAATGATGAAATATTTGAATAATAACTGAGAATTTTCCACAAATTAACGTCAGACACCAAACTGCAGATCCAAAAAGCTCAGAGAACTCCAAGAAGAAAAAATGCCAAAGAAACCCTATACCTAGGCAGATTGTTTTAAAACTATAGAAAATTAAAAATGAAGAAAATGTTCTGAAAAAAAGAGAGGAGAAAATAATATCGTAGAGAGAGGAGAGAGAAAGATGATGAAATAGAAAGATCCACTGATCATCCATTCCCCAAAGAAAACAAGTTATCAACATTCTACACTGAAAAAAAAAATACTTTCATTAGAGCCAAAAATTAAGTACCAGCATGACCACAGGAAGGAAGAGCACCAAGTAGGCTCTTGGGGTCCCCAATTTTAGGACTTGACTCTTATGCTGCATTTATTTTTATTTTTATTTTTTTAATCATAATTTAAGTTCTGGTATACATGTGCAGAATGTGTAGATTTGTTAAATAAGTATACATGGTGGTTTGTTGCCCCCATCACTCTGTCATATACATTAGGTATTTCTCCTAATGCTATCCCTCCCCTTGTACCCCATCCCCCAATAGGCCCCAGTGTGTGATGTTTCCCTCGCTGTGCCCATTTGTTCTCATTGTTCAACTTCCACTTATGAGTGAGAACATGTGGTGTTTGGTTTTCTGTTCCTGTGTTAGTCTGCTAAGGATGATGGTTTCCAGCTTCATCCATGTCCCTGCGAAGGATATGAACTCATTCTTTTTTATGGCTGCATAGTATTCCTCGGTGTATATATGGCACATTTTCTTTATCCAGTGTATCATTGATGGGCAATTGGGTTGGTTCCAAGTATTTGCTCTTGTAAATAGTGCTGCAGTAAACATACCTATGCATGTGTCTTTATAGTAGAATGCATTATAATCCTTTGGGTATACACCCAGTAATGGGATTGCTGGATCAAATGGTATTTCTGGTTCTAGAACCTTGGGGTCTACACAGAATTTCTGGACCTGCCCTGGGCCAGACTGGAGCCTGCTGCCTTGAAGGGTGAGTCCCAGGCCAGGCAGCACTCATGACAAGCTAACTGAAGAGCCCTTGGACCTTAAGGGAACATCTGCAGTATTCTGGCAGTACTCCTTGTGGCGTAGGTGGCTGTGGCTACAGAGTGAGGCTTCACTGACTTTGGAAAGCGGAGGGAAAAGTAAGAAAAACTGCACCTAGCTCAGCTGCAATATAATAGAATACCAAGTAAACTTCTAAGGTTTTTTAATCTAATCCCTGACCGCCAGATAGCACTGCTGGACTCACCCAAAAGTTAGGAGATCTTGTCAACCTAAAGGAGAAAAAAAAAACACAGGCCTGGCTAACTTTGCAACCTGCTGATTATAAAGCCTAAGGGCCTTGAGTGAGCATAGGTAGTATACAGGGAGTGGGTACCGTAGACCTGGGGTGAGACTCTGCCCTATGCTGGCTTCAGGTATGAACCAGTGCAGTCATAGCAGTGGTGGTCACATGGGTACTTGTGTGACTCCACCCCCAGATTTTGATGACTCAGAAAAAAAGACAGTGACTCCATATGTTTAGAAAAAGGTGAGGAAAGAGAACCAGAGTCTCTGCCTGGTAATCCAGAAAATTCTCCCAGATACAGTTCAAAATCATCAAGGCAGTGCTTCTAACAGTCTGCAAGAATCACAGTGTTACTGGCCTTGGGGTTCCCCCTAAAGTAGATACAGCTTATATCACAACACCCAAGTTCTCCCAAATATTGAAGAACCTTCCCAAAAAGAAAGGCTACAGTTATACACAGACCGTGAAGACTACAATAAATACCTAAATCTTCAATGTCCAGACACTGAAGAATATCTACTAGCATCAACACCATCCAGGAAAACATGACCTGTACAAATTAACTAAATAACACACCAGGGACCATTCCCAGAGAAACAGAGATATGTCACCTTTCAGAGAGAGAATTCAAAATAGGTATGTTGAGAAAACACAAATTCAAAATAACACAAAGAATAAATTCAGATAATTTTAACAAAGATATTGAAATAATACTTTAATAATAATTAAAGAGATTGAAATAAATATCAAGATGAAATTCTGCAGCTGACAAATGAAACTGGCATACAAACGAAGGCATTAGAGTCCTTAACTAGTAGAATTAATCAAAAGAAGAATTAGTGAGCTTAAAGATTACTATTTGAAAATACACAGTCAGAGGAAACAAACAAAAAAAAAATGAAGTAAGCCTATAGGATTTAGAAAATATCCTCAAAAGGGAATATCTAAGAATTATTGGCCTTAAAGAGGAGGTAGAGAAAGAGATGGGTAGTTTATTCCAACAGATAATAACAGATAAATTCCCAAACCTAGAGAAACATATCAGTATCCAAGTATAAGAAGGCTACAGAACACCAAGCATATTTAACCCAAAGACTACTTCAAGGCATGTAATAATCAAACTCCCAAAGGTCAAGGATAAAGAAAGAATTCTAAAAGCAGCTAGAGAAAAGAAACAAATAACATACAATGGAGTTCCAATATGCCCAGAAGAACACTTCTCAGTGGAAGACTTATAGACCAAGATAAAGTGGTATGACATTTTAATGTGCTGAAAAACATTACCCTAGAATAGTATATTTAGTGAAAATATCATTCAAACATGAAGGAAAAATAAAGACTTTATCAGGCAAACAGAAGCTGATGGATTTAGTTAATATCAGACCCATCCTACAATTAAAGAGAGTAGTTCAATCAGAAAGAAAAATACATTAATAAGCAATAAATAATCACTTGAAAATATAAAAGTTACTGGCTGTAGTAAGTATACAAAAAATCACAAAATATTATAACACTGTAACTGTAGTGTGTAAACTACCTTTATGCTAAGTTGAAAGAGTAAACAATAAAACAATCGAAAATAATAAGTAGAACAACTTTTCAAGACATATTAATTACAAGACATAATTAGAAACAACAAAAAGTTAAAAAGCAAGAGGTTAAAGTTAAGGCTTAGATTATTAGCTTTATTTTTTATATGTTTGTTTGTTTATCTAATAGTGTTTAGTTGTTATTAGGTTGAAATTATGAATTTTAAGATGGTATTTGCAGACTCATTGTAACTTCAAACCAAAAAACACAACAGATGCACCAAAAAAAAAAAAAAACAAGGCACTAAATTATATCACCAGAAAGAATTACCTTCACAAGAGGAAGACAGGAAGAAAGGAAAGAAGACCACAAACAAGAATAAAACAAATAACAAAATGGCAGTAGTAAGTCCTTTCATATAAAAAATATTTAATATAAATGGACTAAACTGTTCAATTAAAAGACATAGACTGACAGAATGGATAAAAAGCAGACCCATTGATCTGTTGCCTACAATAAACACACTTCATCTATAAAGAGACACATAGGACTGCAAATAAAGGAATAAAAAATGGTATCTCATGCCAATGAAAATAAAAAGAGGAGTCACTATGCTTATATTAGACAAAATAGATTTCAAGACAAAAACTATAAGAGATAAAGAAGGTCAATATATAAGGATAAAAAGGTAAATTCAGCCAGAGCATATAAAAATTTTAAATATATATGCACCAAACACTGGAGCACTCTATGACAATAAATTGAAAAATCCAGAAGAAATAGGCAAATTCCTACATACATATAACCTACCAAGATTAAATCTGAAACCTGAACAGACAAATAAATAATGAGATTGAAGCCATAATAAAAGTCTCCCAGTAAAGGAAAGCCCAGGACCCTATGGCTTCAATGTCAAATTTTATCAAACATTTAGAGAAGAGATAATACCAATCCTACTCAAACTACTCTGCAAAATAGAGGAGAAGAGAATATGTCCAACCACATTGCATGATGCCAGTATTACTCTAATACCAAAACCAGGCAAGGACATACAAAAAAATGAAAACTATAGACTAATATCTCTGACAAACATTGATGCAAAAATCCTCAACAAAATACTAGTAAATTAAATTCAACGATACGTTAGAAAGATCATTCATCATGACCAAGTGTGATTTATTTCTGGAATGCAAGGATGGTTCAACATATGCAAATCAATCAGTATGATACATTATATCAACAGAATGAAGGATAAAAGTCCTATAATCATTTCAATTGATGCTGACAAAGCATTTATATAATTTAGCATCCCTTCAAGACAAAAATATGCAAAAATCTGTGTATAGAATGACCATACCTTAATATAATAAAAGCCATATATGACGGGACCATAGCTAGTATAATACTGAATGGGGAAAAACTAAAAGCCTTTTTTCTAAGATCTGGAACATGACAAGAATGTTCATGGTTACCACTGTTATTCAACAAAATATTCCAAGTCCTAGCTAGAGCAGTCAGACAAGAGAGATATAAAGGATATATATATTGGAAGAAAAGACATCAAATTATTGTTGTTTGTGAATATTATCTTATATTTGAGAAAACCTAAGGACTCCTGTATTAGTCCATGTTCACACTGCAGATAAAGACATACCTAAGACTGGGTAATTTATAAAGAAAAACAGGTTTAATGGACTCACAGTTCCACGTGACTGGGGAGGCCTCACAATCATGGTGGAAAGTGAAAGGCATGTCTTACATGGTAGCAGACAAAAGATAATCAGAGCCAAGCTAAAGAGGAAATGCTTTATAAAACCATCAGATCTCATGAAACTTATTCACTACCACTAGAACAGTATGAGGGAACCTGTCCCCATGATTCAATTATCTCCCACTGGGTCCCTCCCACAACATGTGGAAATTATGGGAATTACAATTCAAGGTGGATTTGGGTGGAAACGAAGAGGCAACCTATTTCAACTCCATACACACACAAAAATATTAGAACTAATAAATTCAGTCAAGTTGCAGGATATGAAACCAACATACAAAAATCAGTAGCATTTCTACATGCCAAAAGTAAACTATCTGAAGAAATAAAATATAAACCCATTTACAATAGCCACACATGAAATTAAATACCTATAAATTAACCAAAGTGTTGGGGAAACCGGCCCCACACCACCTGGCAGGTACCCCGAGTCCAGTGGAGACAAAGAAATTAGAAAGAGATGGAATAAGAGTTTAAAAGGCAGGTCCAGGGGACCGGAGCCTGAGCCTCGGAGGCTTGCTCATGGCCCAGAGCTCTTCGGCTCCCCCTGATTTACTGGTTTACAAGCTCTTTGTTCTTAGGGCAAATGGGAGGGGTAGGAAGGAATGAGGAAAAGGATTAATCTGTGAAGGAGAACTCGTGAGTCACTCAATAAGATGTATAGCAGTGGTGGTTTCTGTGAATTTCCTCAAACTGAGGCATGTGTCTAAACTACTTAAGATCTTTGACTTATCGGGACTGAAATGGGTGGCAGTAGGTTTCAGAAGAAGCCAAGATGTTTGGTTATATTCTACTGCTTCAAGGGAGTGTTATCTCCCCCAAGCAACCTGTGGCACGCTGCTGAACTGTTATGCTCTCCAGGCATAAAGATATGAAGGCATTTCTCTGATGGCCAGTGATGATGAGCATTTATTTTTTCATGTGTCTGTTGGCTGTATGAATGTCTTCTTTTGAGAAATGTCTGTTCATATCCTTTGCCCACTTTTTGATGGGGTTGTTTGTTTTTTTCTTGTATATTTGTTTGAGTTCGGAATATTATGCAGCCATAAAAAAGGATGAGTTTGCGTCCTTTGTAGGGACATGGATGCAGCTGGAAACCATCATTCTTAGCAAACTATCACAAGAACAGAAAACCAAACACCGCATGTTCTCACTCATAGGTGGGAACTGAACAATGACATCACTTGTACTTGGGAAGGGGAACATCACACATCGGGGCCTATCATGGAGGGGGAGGGGAGAGGGATTGCATTGGGAGTTATACCTGATATAAATGACGAATTGATGGGTGCTGACGAGTTGATGGGTGCAGCACACCAACATGGCACAAGTATACATATGTAACAAACCTGCACGTTATGCACATGTACCCTAGAACTTAAAGTATAATAATAAAATAAAATAAAATAAAATAAAATAAAAAATAAAAAAAAAGATATGAAGGCAATAAGGAGACTTTTCTCCTCAGAGGCCACCCATGGCTCCCCATGGGTGTCTCACACAGGGGAGACCAACTCATCCTCCATCCCAGAAACTCTCTTTCCCACACAAAGAAATGAAAGATCTGCATAATAAAAATTAAAAAGTCATGAAGGAAATTTAAGAGAATACCAACAAATTGAAAAATATTTCATGTTCATAGATTGAAGCAATCTATATTGTTAAAATGTCCATACTACTCAAAGCAATCTACATATTCAGTGCAATTCCTATAAAAATACCAATGACATTCTTCAGAGAAATAGAAAAAAAAATCCTAAAATTTATATGAAACCACAAAAGACCCATAATAGCCAAAGTTATTCTAAGCAAAAGAACAAAAACGGAAGAACCACATTCCCATACTTCAAATTATGTTTCAGAGCTATACTAATAATAGCAGGGTACTGGCATAAAAACAGACACATAGACCAATGGAACAGAATAGAGAACCCAGAAATAAATTCAGACACCTATAGTGAACTCATGTTTGACAATGACTTCAAGAAAATAGACAGGGGAAAGGAGAGATTCTTCAATAAATGGTGCTGAGAATGCTGGATATCCATATGCAAACAAAGGAATCTAGACCCCTAACTCTCACCAAATACAAAAATCAAACCAAAGTGGATTAAAGTCTTAAATATAATACCTGAAACGATGCAATGACTGCAAGAAAAGATTGGGGAAAACCTCCAGGACATTGGTCTGGGCAAAGACTTCTTGAGCAATACCTTACAAGCACATGCAACCAAAGCAAACATAAACAAATGAAATCACATAAAGTTAAAAAATGCTTCTGCACAGCAAATAATACAATCAACGAAGTGAAGAGTGAACCAAGAGAATGGGAGAAAATATTTGCAAACTACCCATCTGACAAGGGATTACTAACCAGAACATATAAGGGGCTCAAACAACTCTGTAAAAATAAATCTAATACTCCAATCCAAAAATGGGCAAAATATTTGAATAGACATTTCTCAAAAGAAGACATGCATATGGTACACAGGCATGTGAAAAGGCGCTCAACATCACTGATCATCAGATAAATGCAAATCAGAACTACAATGAGATATCTCACCCTAGCTTAAATGGCTTACATCCAAAAGACAGGCAAAAACAAATGCTCGAGAAAATGTAAAGAAGAGGGAACCCTTGTACACTCTTGGTGGGAATGTATATTTGTACAACCACTATGGAGAACTGTTTGGAGGGTCTTAAAAAACAAGAAATAAGTTACCATGTAATCCAGTAATCCCACTGCTGGGTTTATACAAAAAAGAAAATAAATCAGTATATCAAAGATGTATCTGCACTCCTATGTTTGTTGTAGCACTGATTATAATAGCTAAGATTTGGAAGCAATCTAACTCTCCATCAACAGATGAGTGGACCAAGAAAATGTGGTACATACACAATGGCATACTATGCAGGTATAAAAAATGAGATCTAGTCATTTGCATCAACATTAATGGAATTTTAGATCATTATGTTAAATTAAATAAGGTGGGTATAGAAAGAGAAACACTGCATTTTCTCAATTATTTGTGAGATCTAAAAATAAAAACAATTTAACTCATGGACATAGAGAATAGAAGGATGGTTACCAGAGGCTGGTAAGGGTAGTGGGGTGTTTGGGCAAGGTGGTTGTATTAATCCATTCTCACACTGCTATAAAGAACTACCTGAGACTGAGTAATCTATAAAGGAAAGAGTAATTGACTCATAGTTTCACATGGCTGGGGAGACCTCAGGAAATTTACAATCATGGTAGAAGGTGAAGGGAAAGCAAGTCACATCTTTCATGGCAGCAGGATAGAGAGAGAAGGGGGAAGTGCCACACATTTTTAAATTATCAGATCTTGTGAGAACTCACTCTCCTGAGAATAGCAAGGAGGAAAACCGCCCCCATGATTCAATCACCCTCTCCAGGCCCCTCCTCCAACACGACATGAGATTTCGGCAGAGACATAAATCCAAACCATATCAATGGGGATAGTCAATGTGTACAAAAAAAAAATAGAATGAATAAGACCTACTACTTGACAACACAACAGGGTGACTATAGTCAATAATAACTTAACTGTATATTTTAAAATAGCTTAACGAATGTAATTGATTGTCTTTAACTCAAAGAATAAATGCTTCAGGGAATTAATACCCCATTCTCCCTGTTGTCCTCCTTTCAAATTGCATGCCTGTATCAAAACATCTAAGGTACCCTATAAATAATACACCTACCATGTACCAACAAAAATGTAAAAAAAATAATTAATTTTTACAAAATAATACTGTACATATTGAGGAACAAAGATAAGAATAACATTTGACTTCTCCAAGGAAATCATGCAAGCAAGAAGAGAGTGGAGTAAAATATTTAACATGTTGAATGAAAACAGTAGCTACATGCATGCACTTTTTTAGAAAAGGATAAGATATATCGGTGGTGGTTTCACAACATTGTGAGTATGAATAATGTCACTGAATTGTACATTTTAAAATCGTTAAATTGGCAAGTGTTATATACATTTTTACTATAATTTAAAAATGTAATAATACTACATAACAAAGATTACTGAATCGCATACTTTAAGCAGGTGAATTGTATGGCATATAAAGTATATCTTAATAGAGCTGTTTTTATAAAAAGAGAAAAGGAGATTATTCAGACTGAGCATTACTTGTGCCACTAAAAATAAATGAGAAACTCTGACGTGTTGCTATATAGCCTTCAACCAACCAGGTATCTTTCATTACATTATTCTCTGTAGATAAACTCTCATGTTTCTTTGATATGTTTCTGCCATCAGAAGAGGAGATGTTTTCATATTTTATCCTCTTGAGTCTTTTGATTTGAAGACACGGTGCTACCAACTGTCCTATGACAATGTGTGCGGTCAGTAATCATTATGTTCTTCTGGTATATGTCTTAGCCTCTCCCAGTTAAAGGTAGGCAAGGTCTACACTTTCTCTACCCTATAATCTTGCTAAGAGGTTACTATTGTAAAATAAAACTAGTTAGATCAATTAGTGTTAAACCTACATTAATGAAGAAACAGACAAAAAAACATTTATATAATGAACCTTGGTAACACATAAAAATCCAATTCTCTGTCTTCAGGTGGTCTAAGAAGCCTTTCCAGGAAGAAGTAATAATATACCAATGGTAGAACTGGTCAATCTTATTATGGGTCAGAGGTCAGAGGCCAGAGACCTTCTGAAATGTAGGGGCAGGGATATCACAAGACTAACCACGCAGATACTGTAACACAGAGAGGTACTTTAGAGTGCCTCATTTAAACAATTAAGTTCTGTTCATAACTTAGGTGATTTATTGGTGGTATGGCAGACCAGTGAAAAATAACTCTACATAACTTACCCTTAATCACCATGCTGGAAAGTGAAAATGCTAGTAATAATCTCTCAGTGAGTACCTACTATGGGCCAGATAGTATCATAGTCTGGGTTTCCATAAAACAAGCATGAGATAAGGACTTGGGAACTTATTCCAGCAAACAGGAATGCATCAGTGTGTGGGAACAATGAGACAGAGTACGAAGAAAAGGGTTTAGCTTTTGTGGATTGTGACTATTCAGGTGGCACTTAACCCAAGTGCTAAAGGTTAAGCAGGGCTTCAAATAAAACATCTGTATAAGTATGTTCCTAGATGGGGTATAAAAATGTGCAAAGTGATGAGGAAAGGTGATCTACTCACGAGACACCAAGAGGAAAAATAAAAGGCATTTGAAATTCTGGCAAAGATAAAAAATACCACAAATTTGCTCAAATGGGAGAATGGTGAAACAGTAATGGCATCATCACGGTTTGTAATTCTGCAATACTATGATGATTGAAAGCAATCTTCTAGGTCAGCAATTTTCAATCATTGTGGTCTCAGGACTCCTTTGCATTTTTGATAATTTTTGAAAACCCTAAAAAGCTTTTTTTTAAAGAGGTTTTATCAGTTGCTATTTGCCACATCAGAAATTAAACTGAAAATAAATTATTAATTTACTTTAATGTGATACTAATAAATCAATGACATGTTAACATAAATAATACTTTTTAAGAATAAACTATATTTTCAAAATGAAATATACTATATTGAGACAAGTGACATTGTTTTAAAATGTTGCACATTATCTTTAATACCTCATTTAATAGAATACAACTATATTCTCATATGTGCTTTTGCATTTAGTCTGTAATGAGATGTTGCTTTGATTGATGCATACAAAGACAATTCAGCTTTACACAAATAACTAACTGAAAAAGAAAAGGGTACTTTAATTGCCTTTTCAACAATTTTAAATATTCTGTGATACTACGACAAAACTCAACCGGTAGGAGTCTCTTAAAGGTTACTGCAGTGTGAAATCTGAAACCGTTTCAGTGAACATTTTGCATGGTGAATGGATTTTTCTTCACATGGATGATTTTGTAATGTCTGCAAGGTCATATAAAAATACTGCTTCACATTTGTAAATATCATCATGCATCTCATGAAAAAAGGTTTGAGATATTGGGAAACTGAAACTCATGCTGGTAGATACAAAATTTGCAAAACTTTTAATTTTCCTTGAATTCTCAAGTATTATCATTGGCAGTAGCTACTGTCCCTTGCTTTCATTGAAGTGGTATACTCATTTCATTTATAAATATCTTCAAATAATCAAGTCTGAAGAAGCATCATTTTTTTCTTTTCTTTTTTTTTTTTTTTTTAGGGAAAATACGATGTTCCATGAAATATAGTAGCCAATGCAGTTTATAACTCAAATAATTATACAAATGCTTTTTCTGAAGATAACCATCTCACATCAGTATGCGATTTAGAAGTGCTTTATGTATACTTCTCATTTTGTCATATGGCTTATTAAAAAGACATGTTCAAGAATGGAGCAGTAATTAAAATTAATCATACTTTCTGCTTCATCAAGTACATTCTTAAGTGAAATTCAAATTTTTAAAACTGAAAGTGCATGACAGTGAAGAAAACAATTACCACTTGTGCAGTTTGATGTCACTTTCTTAATTTATGCTAAGGTGCAAGCTGTATTACTTACCACTGGTTTTACACCGTCAGTGCAAATGTCTACACAGTGAAAAAAAAATAGTTTTGACCTTGCAGACTCCCTAAAAGCTTCTTGGGAAGCCCTAGACATGTGTATGGAGTACCAATGCTATGTATATATGATATATGATAGATGATATCTTCTGTTATGTAATTCCAAATGCATAGTATCTGATTAAGCCTTAACCTTTACTTTACAAAGAAATATAAAAATTCACTCAGAAATATGGAAAGAGAAAGCCTTTGTCCTTTCATTTCTACCTGCATTGGTTGAAAGCTGATTCTGAAGCTGTTCATTTTCCTGTACTTCCAATCTTCCCTGCTTCCTTAGCTTAGGTCTCCTGAGAAGCAAACCGCAAGACAAGATGAGGTATGCCAAATATTTATTTATGGAAGGAATGGGAGGTGAGGAGAGCCTTCACACTGTGATTCAGTTCTGACACCTCTGAAAGGGGAGAGAAAAGGAAAGAGAACTAGGTAGACAGAGGCTGGGATTACAGGGCAGTTCCAAGGGTCTTTTAGCCAGGACCATGTGGTGACATCAAACCAAAGGCTCCCATTGTAGGACTTCTATGTCCCTCTACAATAGACCTCACTATCTTGACTCTGCTCAGTCATTGGCTGGGTGAAGCCCACGGGCAGTGAGACTCCGGCAGGCACGTAGTGGTAGATTCACAAGGACAAGAGCAGGGACCATCAGTCTACCATGCTCCCTGAAGCATGACATCTGGGTGGCACATTTTCATGACCCTGCAATTTACCCCTTGTGACAAACAAATCCACTTGTCCAAGCAAGTTTTTAGAACATCATCCATGGTTCCCAGGGTTCTGTCTTCCTGAGAGAAATCTTAAAAACAAGAGTTTTGTGAACAAACTACAATCTCTGGCATTGAAACTGATCTTAGGAACATAACTGGCACTTATCTTTATTCTCTCTTCTCCACTACATAGTCTAGATTTCCTTTACCCTCGACTATCACTGTGGCAGAAAAGTAGAGTGAGCCAGAGGCTGCAAAGTATGTCTAGTTCCTAGGTAAAATGAGGGGATATGTATCAGGACATTTACTTGCTCAGCTTTTCACTCTGCAAGGTCTCTCCATGGAGATAATGTAGAAGGTATTGGCATAGATCAGTTTAAACTTTTGGAGGTGAATCTTTCGCTCCTGATATCAATATTGTGAGGCATTTTTATATACTTTGATAATATCGGTGCTGATATCTTCTGCTAGGTAATTCAAAATGCATAGTATCTTAAGCCTTAACCTTTACTTTACAAAGAAACACACAAATTCACAGCTAAATCCTCCTTAGTAACAGTTGTTAGCTGGCATTTGGTATATGTTTAACGGTTCCTGCTGTTTCTTGAGAGGTAAATATAATCCTCCAGCATCTGATTTTCCTTTGGGACTATCATCAGGCCTCATCTACAGATACCCAAGGATATTCAGCTCTTACCCACTTCCTTGAATTTTATGTGCCATTATTTTATATTAAAAATCATCATTGCTTTCTTCAAAACTTTGCTTCTCAAAAGTAACACCATACGTCTATCTTTTGGGAAAGAAATTGAATTTGATTTCTAACAATAGGTTGAGAATATCATTTCATCTCCCCTTCTTTTTTTTTTTCGCAGTGAAGGAAATCAAGACCCAGCATTAAAATATGTGATATTTCCAAACTAATAAAGCAGGTTAATGGTAGAGTTGGTAGTAGATGGAGGTACCATCAAAGTGCTCCCAGATAAACAAGAGAAACGTACAACCTGGGACAACTGTTATTTGGCAAGGTGAAATGAAACAGTGGGGCAATAATAGATGATGACAACATTTGATAGAACTCGTGTAAATTTCCATATTCTCTGATTTGACTTTAACAAATCCATTAAATTTTAGTAATCCTCTATTTGTTTTAATATGCTCAGTCGGCTTTGCCTCTCTCATCTTCCTTAAACGCAGTTATAAATATAAAAGAAATTGTATTTATAATCAAACATAGAGACAAAATGAATGCTGTCTCATGTGTTAGAAAACAATAATTACTATGATAACAAGAGTATATTGAATGTAATTTAATTGCTTATATTCATCATCTTTCTTTGCTTACAGGCTAAACTGTCTACAAAAAAGTTATGCACATAGCATCACAATTGTCCAAATACTCCTCTCCAGCCAGACGTGCTAGATTTTTCACAAAGCTTCCCTTTGGTTGGTTTCACTTCTCTTCCTTCTCTTCACAAAATTTTCCATCAAGCTTGCTTCAGTCATCTCACAATATGCTAGCTTTTAGATCTCTAACAGCCCACCATTGTGTCTTATTTTTCTCTCAGTTATTCTCCACTTTTCTGTTCAAGTGAAGGAAATAATACGCCATGATATACTGTCTAGCCTTTGACCTCCCACAAAGAGTTGCATGTCATCTCCCACACCAGGAAGCCTTAAGGAGAAATTCAAGTCTCCTTGCACTTCCATCTTTTATCTGGAACTGGAGCTAGGGGTAGCAGAAGGTGGGAAAGTATACATTTAAGACACAAATAGAGTGAAAAATGTTATTCATACTGAATGTAGCAAAATGTTAATTATTTCCATTTCTCTTAGGGCATGCTAATATTTTCTCTATGTTAAACTCACACAAGTCACTAAAATATTTAGAATTCAATATGGTTATATTGATCAAGGTAGGCTAGGTTATGCTACAGTAACAAATACATTTCAGATCTCTGTGACTTAAAATAAGAAGTGATTTCTTACTCAGATGACATATCCGTCATTGTTTCACAAGGAAGCTCATCTATTGTAGGTACTCATTCCCCCCAGGTTGTCAGAAACAACCATCATCTTGTAACATTGCTTGCCACCCTACCAGATGGAAAAGAAGACTCTGTAATGTATGACATTATTAATTAAATGATGCAGTGAGGAAGGGACACAGTCACGTCACACTCATCAGACAGAACTAATTCAGTGTATGTTTGTTCCCAGAAAAGAAACAATGTATGTGGCAAACACAGCTAATGGCTATTACAAAACAAACAAACAAAAAAAAAAAAATTTATTTTGTTCTCCTGTCTTATGACCCTTAAGAAAAGATTAAAACATAACTATCTTCATTTAATATATAAATGTATATATATATATATCCCCAAGGATCATTTTTCTCTAATTGCCCAGTGAAAATGGGAATGTCCTCTGAATTGTCCTGGCAAGTCTGCCTTCTGCTTAGGTTATTTCAAGGGAAGTGATCTCACTACCCTAAGTGTCCTATATGTAGACACTTATCATTGCTATTCAAGAATAGTGTTCTTTATATTTGGCTGAAATTTAATTTGTCGTAACTGTATTCCTCCAGGTTCTTCCCTCTAGAAACATCAGAATTCAGTCATCCCTCAGATATCTGGGGGATTGGTTCCAGATTTCCAGGTCCCCCAGCACACACACACAGTACCCAAATCTGCACACACTCAAGTCACACAGCTGGCCTGGCAAAACCTGGATATATGGAAAGCTGGCCTTCTGTGTATACAAATTTCACATCCCATGAATACTGCATTTCAGATCCTGGTTTGGCTGAAAAAAAAAAAAATCCACATATAAGTAGACCTGTGCAGTTCCAAAGTGTGTTATTCACAGGCCAAGTGCGTATTAATAATAGCAGAAATGATATGCATATAGAAATATGCTAATTTAATCCTGAAAAGAACTCTATACATTAGGCAGTATTATCTCCATGTGAACAATGACTACTCTTTCACATAACACCCTTTTAAATATGTGAAAATAAGTATTTGCTAACCATTCCCACTTTCTCCAACTATTTCGCTTGAAATGATTTCTAAACACTTTATCTCCTTCTTTATCTTATTCTGAATGTACTAGTTTGGCAATACTCTTCTAATGCTATGGTTCCTAGAAAGAGCCACAGTACTCTAAATATGGTTAGAAAAGCACATAGGTAAATAGGATTTTTTTTTCAGTTGCTATCTTACATTACTAATGGTATAGATAATGTACACATGAGTTGTTTAGTTTATTTATGTGTCTGTTTTAGAAGCCCCAAGTCAATCATCCAGCCTGATTTAATTCTAATTTCTTTTTATAACCTCAGCCCAGGACTTAGACTACAGTCCATTCTAAATATTCAGTGATAGATTTAAACCCTGTGCTTTCTTCTCCAGTGTCTCTGAAGTAGTTGCCAATTTTTGCTGTATAAATTAGCACAAACTTGGTGACTTAAAACAACACAAATGTATTCTCTTCCAGTTACGGAAGTCAGAAGTCTAAAGTAAGGTGGCAAGGCTGTATTTCTTCTGAATACTACAAAAGAGGATCCAATCTTTGCCTTCTCCAGCTTCTAGAGGCTCCTTAAATATCTTGGTTTTATAACCTCACATCACTCTGACCCCTGCTTCCATCATCACATCTTCTCACTGGACTCTGACCTTCTTTCCTCCCTCTTATAAGGACCATTTTATTCCATTGCACTCATCTAGTCTCTGATAATCTCCACATCTCGAGATCCTTAACTTAATCACATCTTCAATGTCACTTTTGCCATGCAAGGTAATATCTTTGTAGTTTGGGGGGTTTAGGATGTAGATAACTTTCTAGAGTTATTATTTTGCCTACCACAATCTCCTATAACTTGTCTCCTTTCTCATTATGCTTCAGTCACCCTAACTGTATCATTCAGGGTTTTAAATTACAAGTAACAGGGATGTATGCTGAATAATTAATGAGAAAATGAGCTTATTAAAATAAATTTTTAAAAATTGTTGGAAGGATTAAAGAATCAAGCTCCAGGCTATACATACAGAAATAACAGCCAAAATTATCTTCAGAACTGGTGTCATGAGAGAATCACTGCAGCCATTGAGCACTAAATATGCACCACATCATTTCTGAGCCAGGAGCATAATTTGCAGCATCATTATGACTGCTAAAGAGAAAAAGGCCATTGCCTCCCTCCCCGGGCCTCTATGTCTTGAATCAAAATTTCAAATGACTGTGTCTGATTGTTGAAGCCTGAGTCACATTTCCGTTCCCTATGTCTAAGTGTGTTAGTAAGGGCTTTCCAACGAAACAGTACTAATAAGAGATAGGTGACAGAAAGAGAGAGAGAGAGAGAGATGAGAGAGGATTTAATTGGGAAATTGGTTCACACAATTGTGGAGACCAAGAAGTCCCATGACAGCTGCAAGCTGGAGATTGTGGCTCAGTCAAAGTCAGAAGGCCTCAGAACCAGGAAAGTCAATGGTATAACTCCCAGACCAAGATCATAGGCCTGAGAACTCAGGGCAATGCTGGTACAAGTCTTGGGGTCCAAGAGCTGGGGAGCCTGGAGTTGTTGTCCAAGGAAAAAAGAGTACATCACAACTTCAGCAGATGGATCAAAACATTTACCCTTTCTCTGTGTTGTCTCAGGGCACTCAGAAGATTGGATGGTACCTGCCCACATGGAGAGCAGACCTTTCTCACCTAGTTCACTCTACCCACAGGATAATGTCTTCTGACACACACCCAAAAAATAATGCTTTACCAAGTTTCTAGGTATTTTTTAATTCAGTCAAGTTGACACCTAAAATTAAATATAACAGCAATAAAGGCCAAAAAGTCAAATACTTAATATTTCATCTCCTGAAGAAAGAGGCATAAAGAGTTAAAAAGACTTCACTCGATTAAATCTTGCAACTGAAAAAAAGAAAAAAAAGGCAAGACTTCTCGAAACAAAGGAAAGGCTTCAAGATTTCAGGTTGCTGGAAGAAATTGCAAATATCTGCATCCACCATAGTTCTCTTTCTAAATTATGTTGTTTGGTCCTGAGTCAAGACTTTTGCAATTTCAATCACTTCCTCTCTGAACATTCTTTATGTTCTTCATATGGCTAACTCATTCTCATTCAGATGTCAGCTCAAATCTCCTCTAAGTGGTCCATCTGGCAACGTTATGTAATGTTCCTCCCTAGTCACTCTCTATCGTTACCTTGTTTTATCTTCTTTATACCACTTACCACTATTTAAATTTAACATAAATTTTACTTGTGGGCTTATTATTGTTATGTATTCCCACTAGACTATAAGTTCCCTGAGAGTAGCGACCATGTCAATTTTATACATCACTATACTCTCATGTTGGCATAGTACCTGGCACATAGTAGGTTCTGAAAACATACTTGTTGAATTAAAACAAAAAATGTGGTATAGTAGAAAAGGTACATGGATTGAAACCAAACATACATAAGTTTGAACCCTTGCTATACCAAATACAAACAATGTGACCTAAATTAAGTGATTTAACTTATGTGGATATTTAACTTCTCATCTGTAAATAATAATGATGATACCCACCAGAAATATCATTAAAAAAAAAAAAAAAAAAAAACATGTAAAGCCCTAGATCATTGCAGTAGAGAAGTTTGTAAAAGTTATCACTGATTCAGTAATTAATACTAAAAAGAGACTATGAGGATATATGTATATATACACACACGTACATACACAGTTGACCCTAGAACAACAAACAATATGGGTTTGAATTGCATGGACCCGTTTATACACGGATTTCTTCCACCTTGGCCACCCCTGAGACAGTAAGACCAACTCCTCCTCCTCCTCCTACTCAGCCTACTCAATGTGAAGACAACAAGGTTGAAGACCTTTATTGTGACCCACTTCCACTTTATGAATAGTAAATATATTTTCACCTTCTTATGATTGTCTTGATAACTTTTTCTTTTCTCTAGCTTACTGTATCGTAAGCATATAGTATATAATACATACAACATACAAAATACGTATTAACTGTTTATGTTTTCGATGAAGTTTCTGGTCAACAGTATACTATTAGTAGCTAATTTTTCAGGGAGTCAAAATTTATAAACAGATTTTTTTCTTGTTATAATATATTTATTTAGTTTACATGTGCAGAACGTGCAGGTTTGTTGCGTAGGTATACATGTGCTGTGGTGGTTTGCTCCACCTATTGACCCATCTTCTAAGTTCCCTCCCCTCAATCCCCACCCCCCAATGGTCCTCGGTGTGTATTGTTCCCCTCTCTGTGCCCATGTGTTCCCAATGTTCTCCTCCCACATATGAGTGACAACATGTGGTATTTGGCTTTCTGTTCCCATACACAGATTTTTGAAAGTGCAGGAAGTCAGTGCCCCAACCTCTGCATTGCTTAAGAGTCAACTTTATAATATACACATATCTATGTATAGGTATATATGTAAAATACATATACATATAAATTGTATATATAATTGTGCATAATCAGCAAAGGGAGTTTCTTCTGAATAGCAACTGAGTATAATATAGAATATTATAAATATAGATATATAATATATATCATTTTCTTTCAACAACATTAGATCTATGTGGTTTTCAAAAAGTACAGAAGTAATATAAAACACACATCTTAGAAATTAACTTTAATCATATACAAATGAGCCTGACATTAGTTCATCTGGGTATATATTATACACATATGTATATACAAATATTAAGAATGTGTATATATGTACACATAAGTTTCTACAAATATTAAGAATAAGGGAGATGAGGAAGAGGACAAGGAGAAGAAAATAAAAAGGAGTAGCAGCAGAAAATACTTGGCATTGGACAGGGGGCACAGAATATGACAATTTCACATACTACTTATGGTTATTATGAATGAGATCATTACTATGAAAAATAATTTGCCAGTGTCTACTCAAAGTCAAAAATTTAGTCCAGCAATTGTCTTTGTAGGAATTTATGGTAAGTATGTAAGAAAAGATATATGCAAAACTTTATAGCAATGCTCCTCAAAGCACTGATTATAATACTGAAAATTAGTTAAAATAAGTGCTATATATTAATGCAGTAGGGACGCTAATCAGACATTAAATTATGTTTCAAAAAATCAAATGATATAAAAATATATCTTCATATATTATTTTAGCAGCATTATTGAGATATAATTTACATACAATCCAATTTCCCCAGTGAGTACAGTTCAATTATTTTCTGTATATTTAGAGTTATACAGCATTTACCACAATCAATTTTAGAATATTTTATCACTTATAAAAGAAACCCCATTCCCATTATCAGTTATTCCTTATTCTCACATTCCTACAGTTGTTGGCAATTACTAATTTAGTTTCTACCACTATCTATGTATATATTCTGGAAATTCTATATAAATAGATAATCTATAGACTTTTATAGTGAGGACATTTGTGTCTGAGTTCTTTCATTTAGAATAATGGTTTAAAGATCATCTGTGTTATAGCATTCCTTTCCCTTTATTCCTTTTTTATTTCTAAATAATATTCCATTGCATGGATATGTCACTTTTTCTTTACCATTAATGAGTTGATGGATATTTGGGTTGTTTCCACATTTTTGGATACTATGAATAATGCTTTTATGAACATTCTTGCACAAGTTTTTGCATAAACATGTGTTTTTAATTTTGGGGGTATAATACCTGGGAGTAAAGTTGTTGGGTCATATAATGATTCCATATTTCATTTATTGAGGAATCATCAAAATGTTTTCCTCAGAAGCTGCATCATATTACATCCACATGACCTATGTAAGAAAGTTTCCATTTCTCCATACCCTGGCCAACACTTGTTATCTGTCTTCTTTATTATCACCATCTTAGGTGAAGTGAAATGTTATTGTGACATTGATTTGAATTTCCTTAATGATCAGCATTGCATATTTTTTCACATGCTTGTTAGATGTTTGCATGTCTGCTTTACAGAAATATTTGTTCAAATCATTTGCCAATTTTCCAAGTAAGTTATTTTTCTTTTTACGACTGAGGTATAACAGTCATATATTCTGAATAACAATTCCTTATCAGACATATCATTTGCAAATATTTTCTACAATTCTGTGGGTTGCATTTTAACTTTTACAATAGTATTTTTTAATTTTTAATTTTTGCAAATAGATAGTAGTTATATATTTATGGGTTACATGAGATACTTTGATACAGGAATGCAATACAAGATAATTACATCGAGGCAAATTGGGTATCTATTACCTCAAGCATGTATCCTTTATATTTCAAATAATCTAATTATACTCTTTTAGTTATTATAAAATGAACAATTAAATTATTTTGTACTACAGTCACCACGCTGTGCTAGCAAATACTGGGTCTTATTTATTTTTTCTATTTTTGGGGATGGGGTTCTCTAAAGCAAACTTTATTTTAATTTTGATGAAGTCTAATTTATTATTTTATTTTTCTTTTGTACTTTGGGTGGGATATCCAAGAAATCTGCCCAGCTCAAGGACACAAAGATTCACACTTATGTTTTCTTGTGATAGTTTTATACTTTTAGATTTTACATGTAGGTCTTCAACCCATTTTGTGTTTATTTTTGCCTATGGTGTATATAAGTGTCCAAATCTATTTTCTTCTGCATATGAATATCTAGCTATTACAGCATTATTTGCTGAAGAAAACAATTATTTTTTCATTAATTTATTTTGGTATGCTTGTTGAAATTCTGTTTACTCTAAAACATGATAATTTATTTCTGGACTCCAGATTCTATTCCATTGGTCTATACATCTATTGTTATTCTAGTACCACAACTGTTTTGATGACTGTAGTTTTCTGCTAGATTTTGGAAATAAAAAGTGTGAGACTTCAGATATGTTTTTCTTTTTCAAAATTATTTTGGATATTCTAAGTCTCTTGAATTTCCATATTAATCTTATCATTGGTTTTCCAATCTAGGCAAAAAGAAAAGAAGTTGGAATTTTGATAACGATTACATTGAATCTGTGGATCAATTTCAGAAATATTGCCATTGTATTAGTCCATTTTCATATTGCTATGAAGAAGTACTCAGGACTGGGTAATTTATAAAGTAAAAGAGGTTTATTGGACTCACAGTTCCACTTTGCTGGGGAGGCCTCACAATCATGGCAGAAGGTGGAGGAGCAAAGGCATGTCTTACATGGCAGCAGGATAGAGAGTATGTGCAGGGGAATTGCCCTTTATGAAACAGTCAGATCTCATGAGGCTTATTCACTGTCACAAGGACAGCACAGGAAAAATCCACTCCCAAGATTCGATTACCTTCCACTGGGTCCTTCCTATGACATAACTCTTCCTAGGAATTATGGGAGCTACAATTCAAGATGAGATTTGGTTGGGAACACAGTTACATCATATCAGTCATTTTGTCGATAGTGTTTCCATCCATGAACATAGATATATTTCCATTTATTTAAGTCTCATTAAATTTATTTCAACAACATTTTACAGTTTTCAGTGTACAAATGTTGAAATTTTTGGTTAAATTTATTTCCAAACATTTGATTCTTTTTGATGCCTTCTGAAATGTAATTATTTCTTAATTTCCTTTTGGATTGACTTGTGTATTGAAGTAAAACTCACTTTTTAAATGTGATCTTGTATCTTTCAACCTTGTTGAGCTGACATATTAGCTTGAATACTTTGTGTTTGTGTATTTCTTACAGTTTCTATATAGCAGATCCTGTTATCTGTAAATAAATATTTACTTCTTTCTTTCCAATCTGGATTTTACCAGATTTCATTTTATTGCCTAATTTTTCTGGCTAAAGCATTTAGCAAGATGTTGACTCAAAGAGGTGTGAATGAATATCTTTGTCCTCTTCCTAAAGTTAGGTGGAAAGCTTTTAGTTTTTTACCATTAAGTATGATATTAGCTCTGTGTTTCATGACAAAAACACTCAGCAAACTAGGAATATCAGGGAACTTTCTTAGCCTTATATCTTTTCAGTATCTATTATATTGATAATATTTTTCATCAGTTATTGATATGAATTATATTAATGATTTTTAAAATATGAAATGATTACTACAATCTTTGGATTAACACTTCATGGTCAAAATACATTATTTTGAAGATATTGCTGAATTCAGCTGCCAGCATATTATATTCTATTTATGCATCTCTATTTTATAAATAAAATTCAGCTGTTGTTTGCATTTTTCTGTTTCATACAAATTGTATCAAGATTATACTACCTCCATAGGATATACTGAAACAATTTTCTTTTTTCTTTATGTTCTAAAACAGATTAATAGCATAAAATGTATGTATTGTTGGAAGAAATAAAATTACTCAGAGATAAATTTTTATTAGACCAGGGTTCTTTAGGAGGAAATATATCTTTACACTTGAAATTTTTATTTCCGTTTTTTACCATTCCAGATTTTCTCCTTTCTTCTGACTTCATTTTGGAAATTTATATTTTCTTAGTAAATTATCAGTTTCATGAATATTTTCTAAGTTTGTTATTTACTTACAATTTTTATTTTTCAGACATCTAATTTTTTCTTCATTTTTGGTTTGTTTTATTTTCTACTAGATTTATCTGTGCTGGATTTATTCATCTCTATTTTATGGTCTTCAATTCATTTGTCAATTTTTATCATTTATATCTTTACTGAAATAAAAGACATTTGGATTTTATGTAAGATTATAAATTTGTAGAGGGATAATAATCTAATTTGTCTTTACTAATCAGGTCAATATGAAATGTACTTGATTGTTCAGTACTTGAAGTCATAACCAAAGCACAAAGTGTCTGATCATAATGCACTCTAATTTCAGACAAAGTATCCAATAGCAAATTACAAGGATTTTTTATTTCTCAGCATCAAATTCTGAAGACTGAAATAAGATTCATTATCAACATTGTCGTTTTTCTATATTGAAAGTAACTAGCTATTTTTCTTTAAACATCAATATTTTTAAAAGGGCTTTTTGTATTTTGACTGAAGCTGCATATAATTAAACTTACTAATTTATTACATGTGGATATTTATGTCTAATCAGCAAAGGGAGTTTCTTTTAAACATCTGTTGGGCATAATATAGGAGATAGAGAGCGAGAGCGAGAGAGAGAGAGAGATAGAAATATATATCTAGATTCATTTCTCTATTTATATATATCCATTTTCATTCCATAAGTTTCACTTGTTTTTCAAAAAGTATAGAAGGAATAAAGCAAGCATACCCCTTAGCAATTAACTTTAATCATATACAAATAAAACTGACATTACGTCGACTGGGTAGGCACTTGAGTAGATAAATCTTGCCTTCTCAACTAAGTTATTACTCTAATAATAGCTGTTGCTGCAGAGCTTGCCAGTGTGTACTTGAATTTTTAGATTTCATATAGTCTCAGCAAAAAGCAGATTAATAAACCTTGAAAAAAATTTCATGTGTGATTTGGAGGGGATTTACTTTTGTTATTTTAACCAGTGCTGGCAGCACAGCAAAGAGGTTAACATTCAAATATGTGAATTGCTACAGACCACCTGGGCTTTATGTTCCTAATATATGGTTATTGTAACTTATTTCTTGTGGAGTGCAGGCCCATATTAGTTATTCCAAAGAGTTGAGTCTTACTTTGTTTTAAAAATAATGAGGGAGGTTGATTCTGGGGGCTGATCATGGGATTGAATTTTATATGAAATATTAAAAATGATAGAATTATGTTTAAGTGTAATAAATGTATCACTTGTGACAAAATTCTGAAACAACACGTAACTAAAAAATGAATATATAAGACAAATTACTGAGATAACAAATTATTTGGAAACTTTTTTGTCAAAACCAATGTTTCCTAAACTGTTGTAAAAACAAAAACAAAACAAAAACAAAAATAAAAACAAAACAAAAACAAAAGACACCTATGTCTGAATGACTTAAGAGCTTGCTAAAATCGCAGAATCCTGGGATCTATCTCAGACTTGGGCAATGATATAGCTTGGATATTTGTTCCTGCCCAAATCTTGTAATACATTGTAATCCCCAGGAATACATGGAGCAAGATGGTGGAATAGAATGCTCCACCAATTATCCCCCCAAAAAGGACACCAATTTAACAACTATCTACATGTAAGCAAAAATCACCTTCATAAGAACGAAAAATACGTGAGTACTCACAGTCTCAGTTTTAACTTTCTATTGCTGAAAGAGGCATTAAAGAGATAGGGAAAAAAAAATAGTCTTAAATCACTGATGCTACCCCTTCTCTATGCCCTAGTGTGACACTCTCATGCTGACAGTATTCCTTTGTACATGAGAGAGGAGACCACGTCAAGTGTATGTCGTTTAACTCAGTGCTGCCCTATTATAACAGGAAGCATAACTGGACCAAACTCAGCTGATGCCTGTCCATGGAGGGAGCATTTAAATCAGTCCTAGCAAGAGGAAACTTTCTGATCCCAGTGGTGGGAACTTCAGTTCATGCTAGCCTTGCCACCAAGGGCTAACGTGCTCTGGGGCCTAAATTAAACTGGAAAGGCAGTCTAGACCACAAAGATTGCAACTCCTAGGCATGTCCTAGTGCTGAAATGGGCCCAGAGACTTGAGGGGCCATGCAAACTACTGGAATGTCAGCCTGGGTAGCTAAGAGAGTTCTGCAATTACCCCTTCACTAATTCCAGGTTACACAGCTCCAAGCTCCAAAAAATACATCTTCCTTCTGCCTAAAGAGAGGAGAGGAAAGAGTGAGAAGAACATTCCCACTTTCTATTACATCTTGCATACCAGCTCAGCTACTGCAGAATAGGGCGCTGGTAAGAGTCCTGAGGTATACTTTCTAGGCCCTAAATCTGGAATGACATTTCTACATACCTTAGACTAGGAGGAAACATGCTGTCTTTAAGGGGAGCATGCAGTCTTGGAAGAATGTATCACCTGCTATCTGAAGAGCCCCTGACAACTGAAGAACCAACAATGACATTTAAGTGCCATATCAAGGGCCTTGCTTGAGCCTGTGAGATTTACTGGCTTTGGGTGAGAATCACACGTTTCCAGCTCTGGTGGCTATGAGGCAAGACTCCTTCTGCTTGAGAGAAGTGAACAGAAAGGAAAGAGAAATGTGTCTTCACCTTAGAGACCACCTTGGGTGCAAGAATGTAGAGGAGCAAAAGGGCTCTTGGGGTCCTCAATTCCAGAGCTTGGCTCTTAGATGGCATTTCTGGACCTGTCCTGGGCCAAAAGGGAACCGCCTTCCCTGAAAAGTGAGTCTCAGACCAGGCAGCAATCACCACAACTGATAGAAGTGCCTCCGGGCCATAAGAGAATATCAGCAGTAGTCTGTGTGAGCCTGTGGTGGCAGTGGCCACAGGATGATGCTTCTCTGCTTTTGGAAAGGAGAGAGACAGTGCAAAAGAATATATCTTGTGGTTTCAGTGCAAGTTGAGCTTTAGTACATTAGAACACCAGGTAGACTTCTAAGCATTTTGACTCAGGTAACTGGTTCTAGCACCTCTGGTCATTCCCAGGGTCTGGCGCCACTCACTGCCTTTAATGAGAGGACACAGACTTGGCTGGCTTTGCCACCTACTGATTGTATAGCCCCCAGGGCCTTGACCAAACATAGACAGTAGGCAGGGAGTAGTTACAGCAGACCTTGGACAAGACCCAGTGCCGGGCTGAATTCAGAGCTGATCCAGTACAGTCCTAGTGGTGGTGGTCACAAGAGTGCTTGTGTCACTCTGTCTCAATCTCCAGGTGGCTCAAAACAGAGAGGGAGAAATATTCCATTTGTTTTGGAGAAAGTAAGGGAAGAGAACAAGAGTCTCTACCTGGTTATCCAGAGAATTCTTCCAGACCTTGTCCAAGACAATCAAGGCAGTATGTCTCTATGAATCTGCAAGAACCACAGTGCAACTCAGCTTGGGGTGCCCCCTAAAGCAGATACAGCTTAGAGCACAACACCAAAGTACTTTGAATATCTGGAATGCCTTTTAAGGAAGAACAAGTACAAAGATGCCCAGACTGCGAAGAATACAATAGACACCTATCTATTTAATGCCTGAACACAGAAGACTCTCTACAAGTATCAAGACTACCTGGGAAAACATCACCAAACCAAAGGAACTAAATAAATAAAGCAACAGGTAAAAATCCTAGTGAAAAAGAGATATATCACACTTTAAACAGAGAATTCAAAATATCTGTGTTAGGGAAACTCAAAACATTCAAAATAACATAGATAAGGAATTCAGAATCCTATCAGATAAATTTAACAAAGAAACTGAAATAATGAAAAAGAAACCAAAATTCTGGAAATGAAAAATGCAATTGGCAGACTGAAGCATGCATCAGAGTGTTTTAACAGCAGAAGGGATCAAGCAGGAGAAAGAATTAGTGTGCTTACAGACAGGCTGTTAGAAAATGCACAGTCAGAGGAGACAAAAGGAAAAAAATAAAACACAAGGAAGCACATCTTCAATATCTAGAAAATACCTCCCAAAGTGAAGATTTAGGAGTTATTGGCCTTCAAGATGAGGTAGAGAAAGAGATAAAAATAGTAAGTATATTTTAAAAGATGATAACAGAGTACTCCTCAAACCTAGGAAAAGATATCAATATCCAAGTACAAGAAGGTTATAGAACACCAAGCAGATTAAATCCAAAGAGGACTACCTCAAGACCTTTGCGGTTCAAACACCTAAAAGTCAAGAATAAAGAAAAAATCCTTACAGCAGCAAGATAAAAGAAACGAATAACAAACAATGGGCCTCCAATTAATCTGGCAGCTGACTTTTCAGTGGAAATCTTACAGGACAGGAGAGAGTGGCATGACATATTTAACGTGCTGAAGAACTTTTTTTACCTTGGAATAGTGTATCTGATGAAAAATCATTCAAACATAAAGGAGAAATAATGACACAAAGTACAATGAAATATAAATATAAAGAACAAAATGTTAAAAAGCAGTAGAACAAAGTTAAGGAATGGAGTCTGTATTAGTTTTTCGCACTTGTTTGTTCATTTATTTATTTATGCTAACAGCATTTTTAGCCCCTTAAAATAATGGGTTGTAAAATAGTATTTTCTAGTCTCACAGTAAACTAAAACTAAAAAACATACTATGGTTACACAACAAATAAAAAGGGGGGGAAAAGCACATCAACAGAGAAAATCACTTTTACTAAAATAAGACAGGGAGGAAAGAAACAAGAAAGAGGTGACCACAAAACAATCAGAAAACAAACAACAAAATGACAAAAGTAAGTTGTTAATCAATGATAACATTGAATGTAAATGATTAAAAAAAAAGCAAGACCAAATGATCTGTTGCCTACAAGTAGCACACTTCACCTATAAAGACACACATGGACTGAAAATAAGGGATGAAAAAAGATATTCCATGGCAATGGAAACCGGAAAAGAGCAGGAGTAGCTATACTTATATCAGACAAAATAGATTTCAAGACAAAAACAAAGAGAGAAAAAGATAGTCACCATGCAATGATAAAGAGGTCAATTCAGCTAGAGGATATAACAATTTTAAATACATATACACCTAACACTGGAGCACCCAGATATGTAAAGCAAATATTATTAGAATTAAAGAGGGAGACAGACTCCAATACAATAACAGTTGAAGGCTTCAACACTCCACTTTCAGCATTGGAAAAATATTCCAGACAGAAAATCAACAAAGAAACATCAAACTTAATACGCACTATAGACCAAAGGGTCTAAAGGTATTTACAGAACATTTCGTCCAATGGCTACAGAAAACACATTCTTTTCCTTAGCACATAGATTATTCTCAAATAGAAACAATATGTTAGTTCACAAAGGTCTTAAAACATTTAAAAATTTTGAAATAATAAAAATAATCTTTATTGACCACAGTGGAATAAAACCTGAAATCAATAACAAGAGAAAATTTGGAAAGCATACAACCACATGGAAATTAAACATTATGCTCCTGAATAACCACTGGTTCCAAAAACAAATTAACAGGGAAATTGAAAAATTTATTTAAACAAAGGATAAAGAAAATACAACATAATAAAGACTATGGGATACAGCAAAAGCAGTAGAAAGTGGGAAGTTTATAGCTCTAAGTGCCTACATTGAATAATAATAAAAACTTCAAATAAGTAACCTGACAGTGCATTTTAAAGAACTGGAAAAAGTAAGAGCAAACAAAATGCAAAATTTGTAGAAGAAAAGAAATAATAAATATAATAGCATAAATAAATGAAATTGGAATAAATAAAATAATGAAAACAAATCAGTAAAATGAAAAAAAAAAAAAAGGTTTTTTGAAAAGTTAAAATCGACAAGATATTAGCCAGGCTAACTATGAAAAAAAGAGAGAAGATCCATATAAACAAAATCAGAGGTGAAAAAGGAGACATCAAAATTGATACCACAGATATTCATATGATCATTAGTGGCTACTATGACCAACCATATGCCAATAAATGGAAAAATTAAGAAGAAATGAGCTAATTATTAGATGCACACAACCTACTAATATTGAACAATGAAGAAATTCAAAACTTGAAAAGACCAATAACAGATAATAGAATCAAAATCATTATAAAAACAATCTCTAGAAAATAAAAGCCTGGCACCCGAAGGTTTCACTGCTATATTCTCACAAACATAAGAATAACTAGTACCAATTCTACTGACATTATTCAGAGAAATAGAGGAAGAGAGCCTACTTCAAAACTCATTCTATGAGGCCAGATTATCATAATATCAAAAGTAGAGAAAAATACATAAAAAAGCACTAAGAACACTAAAGGCCAATATTTTTGATGAATATTGTTGCAAAAATCCTCAGTTAAATAGTAGTCAACTGAATTCAACAATACATTTAAAAGATCATTCATCATGACACAGTGGGATTTATCCTAGGGATGAAAGGTTGGTTCAACATATGAAAATCAATCAATGTGATACAGCATATCAACAGAATGAAGGACAAAATCCATATGATAATTGATGCTGGCAAAACATTTGATAAAATTCAATATGCTTTCCTCATAAAAATATTCCAAAAACTGGGTATTGAAGGGACATACCTCAACATAATAAAAGCTACACACAACAGATCCACTGTTAGTATCATACTGAATGCAAAACAAATGAAGACCTTTCCTCTAAGATCTGGAGGAAGATAAGGATGCTCACTGTCACCACTGTTACTTGATGTAGTACTGGAAGTCCCAGCTAAAGCTTCGGAATTGGAATGGAATAAGTCAAAATATCCTTGTTTGCAGAAGATACCACCTTATATTTGGAAACACCTAAAGAATCTACAAAAAAATCTATTAGAAATACTAAACAAATTCAGTAAAGTTGAAGGATATGAAATCAACATGTAAAAATCAGTAACATTTCTATATGCCTAAAGCAAAACCTCTGAAAAAGAAATTTTAAAAGTAATCTTACTTACAATAGCCACAAATAAAAGTAAATACCTAGGAATTAACCTAACCGAAGAAGTAAAAGATCTCTATAATGAATCTCTAAAACACTGATGAAAATAATTGAAAAGGGCAGCAATAAATGGGAAGGTATTCCGTGTTCATTGATTGTAAGAATCAATATTGTTAATGTTTCCATACTACTCAAAGCAATCTGCAGATTAAATGCAATCCCTATCAAAATACCAATGACATTCTTCATAAAAGTAGAAGAAACAATCCTAAAATGTATATGGAACCACAAAAGACCCAGAATACCCAAAGCTATTCCGAGAAAGAAAAAAAACCTGGAGAAATCACATTACCCAACTTCAAGTTGTACTACAGAGCTATAGTATACCTTATGGCGCTGGCATAAAAACCAACACATAGACCAATGGAACCAAATGGAGAAACTAGAAACAAATCCACAAACCTACAGTGAAATCATTTTGACAAAGGTGCCAAGAATATACACAGGGAACAACACAGTCTCTTCAATAAATGGTGTTGGGGAAACTGGATATCTATATGCAGAAGAATGAAACTAGACCCCTATCTCTTAGCATATACAAAAATCAAATAAATACGGATTGAAGACTTAAATATAAGACATGAAACCAATATAATAAAACATTGGGGAAAATCTCCAGGACTTCTGTCTGGTCAAAAATTTCTTGAGCAATACCCTACAAGTACAGACAACCAAAGCAAAAATGAACAAATGAAATCACATCAAGTTAAAAATCTTCTGCACAGTGGGGAAACAATCAACAAATTGAAGAGAGAATTCACATAAGGGAGAATATATTTGCAAATTAGCCAACTTATGAGTGATTAATAACCAGACTATTTAAAGAGCTCAAACAACACTACAGGAACAAACCTAATAATTAAAAAATGGACAAAAGATTTGAATGAACATTTCTCAAAAGAAGACATACAAATAGTAAACAGTCATATGAAAATGTACTCAACATCCCTGATCATCAGAGAAATGCAAATCAAAACTACAATGGTGCATCATTTCATCCCAGTTAAAATGGCTTCTATACCAAAGACAGGCAGTGACAAATGCTGACGAGGATGTGAAGAAAGGGGAACTTTGCACACTGTTGGTGGGAAAGTAAATTAGTAAAACCACTATGGAAAATTACTCATTGGTTCCTCAGGAAACCAAAAACATAGCTACCATGTGATCCAGCAATCCCACTGCTGAGTATATAGTCACAATAAAGGAAATTATTATATCAAAAAGATAACTGCACTCCCATGTTTTTTGCAGCACTGTTTACAATAGCCAAAATACATAAGTAAACCTAAGTGTCCATCAACAGATGAACGGATAAGAAAAATCTGGTAGTCCTTGCCTAGTCCTTCCTTCAGGATTAACCCCTAATGTGTTGTCAATTCCTGATGATATTACTCAAGGAACCAAATTATATTGAGCCAGCCACAGTGTTAGGAATTAGGGATAACATAAAATTAAGTCATAAATCTTGTTCGTAAGAAGTGTGGCCTTGTCATAGAGCTATTCATGAGAACAGACAACTTTAATAAAATAAAGCTTTTTATATGATAGAATGTGCCCTGCAGACTACGGAAGGGCCAAGTAGCGTTGCCTAACTCATTCTAGGGAATAAATGCATGATAGTTAGCCAGAGGAGATTATCACACTTTATCCTAAAGAAAGAGAACAAATAAACTAGGCTAAAACTGAGGACAATGGCATTCAAAGAGAAAGAAATATTATAAGCAAAAGAATATTGGCCAACCGGGAGTGGTGGCTCACACCTGTAATCCCAGCACTTTGGGAGGCCGAGGCAGCTGGATCACAAGGTCAGGAGATCGAGATCATCCTGGCTAACACGGTAAAACCCCATCTCTACTAAAAAATAAAAAATAAAAAAAAATTAGCCAGGCGTGGTGTGGGCACCTGTAGTCCCAGCTACTTCGGAGGCTAAGGCAGGAGAATGGTGTGAACCCAGGAGGCAGAGCTTGCAGTAAGCCGAGTTCGCACCATTGCACTCCAGCCTGGGCGACAGAGTGAGACTCTATCTCAAAAAAAAAAAAAAAAGAATATTGGCAAAACGGGATTGTGACTGGGGATATATGAGGACAACCTTTGTTCAGATATTCAGTGAGATATTGGTAATCAAGCAGTATTTCTTGAAGCATAGTTAAGGACAAGGTCGTAGAAATTGTTTATACAGAGTAAAAATTTGGCCTTTATCCCAAGGGACATAAATATTCCCTGAAAGATTTTAAGCAAAGGAGAAAGACAATCAAATTTACAAGTTAGAAATATTATTCTAGGTACCTTGTGGAGAATGAATTTGATGGGAGCAAGCTCAGAACTAGCAAGTCCAGTTAGAAGATATTACATTAATTCCAATAAAATATAGACCAATGGAATAGTGTAGAGACATCTGGAATAAATCCATGCATCTATGGTCTACTGATCTTTGACAACAATGCCAAGAACACACAATAGGGAAACAAGGAGGAAAAGATAGTCTCTCCAACAAATGGTGTTGGGAAAACTGAATATCCACATGCAGAAGAATGAACTTGGATCCTTGTCATTTCATTGGACCCACAATATACAAAAATCAATTCAAAATGGATCAAAGACTTAAATGAAAAACATCAAACTATAAAACTACTAGAAGAAAACATAGGAATATAACTTCCTCACATTGGTCTAGGCAATAATTTTTTAGTTATGACACCAAAAGCACAGGAAACAAAAGCAAAAATAAACAAACAGGATTGCATCAAACTAAAAAGCTTCTGTACGTCCAAGAAAACAAGAGTAAAAAGGCACCCACAGAGTAGGAGAGAATATTTGCAAACCATACAGTTAATAAGGGGTTAACATTAAAAATAGATTTAAAAAAAACATGCAACTCAAAATGGCAAAAAAACAAACACACACACACACACACACACACACACAAATAACCTGATTTTAAAATGGGAAAAGTACTTGCATAGACGTTTCTAAATAATATACACAAATGGTCCACAGGTATAAGAAAAGGTGCCCAATTTCCCTAATTATCAGTGAAACATGAAGTCAAAACCACAATAAAATATCTCTTTAAGTCCGTTAGGATGACTATTACTAAAAAAAAACAGAAAAAGAAACAGAAATTAACACATTTGGGTGAGGATGTGGAAAAAACAGAACCCTTGTACACTCCTGGTGCAAATGTAAATTGGTACCGCCATTATGGAAAAAAATATCATGGTGTCTCAGAAAAATAAAAGTAAAACTGCCACATTATTCAGCAATATTTTTAGGTATATATGCCAAAGAAATAAAGTTAGTGTTTCAAAGACATTTGAACTCTCATGTTCATTGTATAATTATTTACAATAGCCAAGATATGAAAACAACTTGAGTCCATTAAAAATGGATAAAGAAAATGTGGTGTATATACACAGCAGAATATTATTCAGTCTTAAAAATTAGAAAATCTTGCCATTTGTGATTACATGAATGAACCTGGAGGGTACTATGCTAAATGGAATAAGCCAGATTCAGAAAGACATATGCTTATACATATATCTGATCTCACTTATATGTGGAATCTGAAAATGTCAAATTCATAGAAATAGATTGTACAATGGTGGTTATCAGTGGTTGGGGTGGGGGATATGAAAAGATATTGTTCAAGGACAATAAAGTTTCAGTTATGCAAGATTAATCGGCATTGAAACCTAATGTACAACATGTGTCTATAATTAACAATATTTTATTTTATACTTGAGATTTGCTAAGAGGGTAGAGATTTAATGTTCTCACCACACAAAAATAAATTATAAGTATGTGAGGTGATGAACATGTTAATTAGCTGGATTGTGGTGGATATTTCACATTGCATACATATAACAAATCATCAAGTTTTACAACTTATACATAATTTTTAACTATGAACTATACTTACAGTTGGGAAAAAAATAATCCAAATGAGAGAGAAATCTGAGGAATAGTTTAAAAAGATGTAGAAGTCGTGCAAACTTAAGAAACACTGATGGCCGGGCGCAGTGGCTCAAGCCTGTAATCCCAGCACTTTGGGAGGCCAAGACGGGTGGATCACGAGGTCAGGAGATCGAGACCATCCTGGTCTACACGGTGAAACCCCGTCTCTACTAAAAATACAAAAAACTAGCCGGGCGAGATGGCGGGCGCCTGTAGTTCCAGCTACTCGGGAGGCTGAGGCAGGAGAATGGCGTGAACCCGGGAGGCGGAGCTTGTAGTGAGCCGAGATCGCGCCACTGCACTCCAGCCCGGGCGACAGAGCGAGACTCCGTCTCAAAAAAAAAAAAAAAAAAAAAAAGAAACACTGAATAGGTTAAATTATCAGGTAAAAATTACAGTTTGAATATAGAATATGAGTGTAACTCCTAGGTTTCTAGAATGGGTAGCCAAGGAGAATGATGTATCACAATACGAGATAAGGTATATAGAGTAAGGAGCTTGTTTGTTGAGTACAGAATATGAGTTCCACAAATAACATATTTAAGTATGAGTGCTTATTAGAAATTTTGAATAGAAATGCTAGATAGAAAGTTGGCTATATAAGTATGGTACCCAGAAGAAATATCTACATGAGAAATACAGGTTTTGAAGTCATCTATATGTAGGTGGCTATCAAAACTATGAGGGTAAGTGAGATAATACAGTGAAGAGTACATAAGGTAAAATGATCTGAACAGAAGACAGAACCCTGGAAAACACCAATATTTAAGAGATTGGACTAAGAAGTGGAGCCCAGGAAGAAGGCAGGCAAAAAAGGACAGTGAGCTATAGGAGAGCTAAGAAAATAGCAATAAAGTAGTTAATAACATGAAATTTAAGAGAAGTATTACAGATAATAAATCTATATGCATATTACCATACTAAAAGCCCCAAAAAAGAATGAATGTGGAGAAATACATTTAAATTTGTTTGACACTGACTTGGAAAATGTAGATGTACAAAATTAGGTATTAATTCATACTTTATTTCTATTAGAAACACGATATTTGTTATTGTCCCATCAACTCTTTCTCAGAGGAACAATATTAAGCAATACAGTGGTTCTCTTGCATAATTTTGCCTCCAAGGAGACATTTCACAGTGTATCTAGACATTTTTCAATGTCACAGCTGAGATGAGACTGCTACTGACGTATACGTAGAATGGAATAATGGTTCCAAAATAAACTATATATGTATAGTCAAATGAATTTCAAAAAGAGTGCCAAGACCATTGAATGGGGAAAAGAATAGTCTTTTACGAACTGGTGCCAGAAAAACTGGATATCCACATGCAAAATAATGAATTTAAACCCAACTTTGCACCATATACAAAAATTAACTCATAATGTATGAAAGACCTACATGAAAAAGCTGAAAGTATAAAACTATTAGAAGAAAACATAAGTGTAAATATGTATGACCTTGGATTAGGCAAGTTTTTAAAGATATGATGCCACAAACAAAGACCACAAAAACGAGAACAGATAAATTTGACTTCCTCAAAATTAAAAAATTTGTGCATCAAAGGATATTATTTAAAAAGTAAAGATACATCCTACAGATAACATTTTGGTATCCAATATACAGAACTTGTATTCGATATACAGAACAAAATACCATTCCAATATACAGAACTTTTACAAGGCACTATTAAAAAGATAAAAAAATTAAATGGTCACAGAATTCAAATGGACATTTTCCTCAAAATGATACATAAATGGCCTGTAAGCACATACAAGTTGCTCAACATCGCCTGTAAGCACATACAAGTTGCTCAACATCATTAGTCATTAGGAAATAAAAATAAGAACCACAAGGAGATACTACTTTTGACACATTAGAATGATTATGGTAATTATAAGTGTGTGTACATATGCAGTCTTGATTTTAATATATTCATATATATAGTTGCATACTCTTAAATGTCTAGCTGTCTGCCTATGCTCTTGATTATGGTGGCAGTTACATAAATATATAAATTTTAAAAAAAATAAAAGTTCTAGTACTTCTCCTACCTTTTACTCAATAATCTTTTGTCCTCTTTGGGTTGCACACACACTCTAATCAGTAGATCTGTTTAAATAGATCTTGTGAAACAGTAAGAAAGAAGCATATTAGTGTCTCTCATGCATAAAATCTTCTTGGACCCTAACCTGCTGTTTTCCTACCATATATCTTACTTGAACTGCTAGCTTAGCTTTGAGTGGCTCTCCAGTGCCAGGTTTATCACTCAAAAACTTAAGATGTCATTCACTTGATAAACTGATGCTACCACTTCACAATAGCTCAAGGTGGGGTGAATGTGGGATGGAACATTTTCTTTCCCCTTGTGAACTTTCACTCTCCATGAAATTAACACAACAGATTAAGGGGTATTGTGGGAATTTATTTACTTAATAGGACACTTCAGATGGAATTGTAATGTAGGAGTGTCAAGGAATAAAGTTATAACAAATGTAGACTCTAACTTGATTTACGCCAAACATAAGAATGAGATTCCCAAGGACAATACCCAAATTTCTAACGCGGCTTTTCTACCCTTAGGTCTACCTGCATCTCTTCATACATTTCTTTTTAAAATCTGCTGAAAACCTCTGTACCTTTTTTCTTCATAACACTCCATTCCTTTTCACAGCATCAGCTCAGAATCAAGAATCTCATCATCTAATCAGATCCAAGTGAGGATGAGGCATCTCATAGCCCATTGAATACATCTCATTTAAGTGCTTATTCTCTAAGCCTATCAAGCTCTGAAGTAGATCAATTATTTAACCCACTCATAATCAACCTGTAGTAGTGAGAAAGGCACGGTATAGCCATTACTAACGCCTCTGTTCAAAATGGGGAGGTGAGGAAGTAAGAGGCACACAGGTGCTTCGGGACTGTGGAACTTAAAATATAGATGTGGACAAATTTGTACGACTGGAAATTAACTCTAACTCATGTCTAAACCCTCTGGACTCTCTGTGACAGTCATGTTTTCTTTTTCATAAAAAGCACATGTTTGCAGTTTAGTTATTTGATTTTCTCAGACTGCTTCCTTCAAATAGAATTTGTGATGTGATAAGTATTTCTTCCATTTTTTTACAGTCTTTGTCTCTTTCAGGCCAGGTTAGAGGTGTTTATGTCAACATAATTCTAACTTTGTGAGTCTCCTGCAAATGCTATTGGGGTACACTTCATTAGACAAAAAGCAACACCTACAAAATCTCTTATATGAAAGTCCTTTTCTACTTTGGGTTTATTCTAGAACTCCAGAAATCATCATAGTCTTTAAGTATTTAAAGGATATTTTGTCTGACTGATTAATTGTAGATATTTAGAATATGTTTCCTTGCCAGTGCCCTGAATTTGATCTTTGCTTGGAAGCCATTTCTTATTTTTCACAGTTTGTTAAGGTTGAGGATATTCCAAACTACTAAGTCCCAGATTCTTCATGTTTAATAGTATGTCCTTTAGTTTATCTTTCTCCTCTAAGATTTTACTCTTAGCAGCAAGAAGAAACAAAGCTCTAGTCTGGAAACCTTAGCTAGATCATCCAGCTTATTAGCTATATTTTCTACTTTACAAATAGAAACAAGGACACAGTTTTGCTAAACTATTTCCCCTGTGAACAACAATCACCTTTCCTCCAGTTTCCAACAAGATCTTCCATGCTTTCATTTAAATCCTCACTAGTAGCTTCTTGCTTTCTAAAATTCTACCTACAGTCTGATTGAAGCAATTTAGGCTTTCACTAATGCTTTTCTTAAAATTCTTCCAGTTCCAGATAGTTTATTTCTCCAAAACCACTCATATATTTTAATCGTGTGTTACAGAAGCACCCTGTTACAAGTTACCAAAATCCTGTATTAGTTATCTGTTGCTGTGTAACAAATTATCTCAAAATTAGCAGCTGAAGACAATAAACATTTCTCATCCCACACAATTTCTGGGGATCAATAATGTAGAAGAAGCTTAGCTAGGAGATTCTGGCTCATGATCTTTCATGATATTGCAGTCAGGTTGTCTACCAGGGCTTTATAAGCCATCTGAAGGCTTAGCCGTGGCTGGCGAACCCACTTCTAAGTCTATGACATGGATATTTTAAACATTATTTGGTTCCTCAAGACAGATCTTTTCATGCAATTGTTCACTACATGGTATCTGAGTTCCTTCAGAAAGAGATGTCAGAAAGACACACACACACACACAGAGGGTGGGGAGAGAAAGAGAGAGAGAGAGAGAATTGTAAAGTGCAACCACGATGGAAGCAACAGTGTCTATAACACAGTCTCAGAAGTTACATACCGTCCCACAGACCAACCCTGGGACAGTACCTAAGAGTGTAGAAGGGTATGAATACCGAGAGGCAGGGGTCACTGAGAGCCTCTTTGGTACCTAGGTGCTACAAGCACTAACCACAGTTTTCATATTTTTTGTTCAGTTTTTCATTATTAAAAGAGGGATTCCAATTCCTCTTACAACATTATTATTATTATTATTATTATGTATTGAAGCCGTTTCACAAGTACTTGCTATATTTTCAACCGTATTTCCCATTCTACCTTTCGTGCAATGAAATTGAGAATTAGTGTAATATATTGAAATGAGGTTAGACTCTGCAGCTAAACAGGCCCGTGTTGAAAATCTGACTCCATAATAAATAAGCTTGATGATCATTAGCATGTTATTTCAACTTTGATACTGAGTTTCAATATTTTAGTCTTTCATATGGGAATAATAATACCTCTTTCTCACCAAGTTGTGTAAGGATTAAATGTTAATGTATATAAAAGACCGGGCTAAGTGCCAGGTACATAAGAGCTCCATAAATCTGAGCTCTCGTTTTTTCCATATACACCATGCTTTGTGAACTCCTTGCTTTTTCCACAGCTCATTCTGCCAGAAATAAACCTAGTATTCAAGGTCAACTTCAAATTTTCTTCTCTGCTTCCTCAAAACCCTGCTGGAGGTTACTGTTTCTTCTGAACTCTCACAGCACATCATCTATAAAGTTATTATGGCATATACACAATCTTCTACTGCACATTAATGGCTACTTGTGTGCATATACAATATTCTCAAACAGCTTGTAAATGCTCTAAAATTGGATTATTTGTCCAATTAATCTTTTATCGTTCACAGTACCATGCATTTATTAGGAACTCAATAACTCATCCAGGAATAAAGAGAACTGTCAAAAAATAAACCTAAACTCTTCAAATTAATCTGTACTATTTTTTTCAGATTATCTCTTTGGTAAAGTGAAAATATATAAAATTAAAAATACTGACTTTATCACAGATATCAGGAGTAAAATAAAAAATACTGACTTTAGAATTGCCCTCTTGACCCCTTTTCTATGATCTATTCCTAGGGCTCTGCTAATATTAACTTTTGCAAATATTTGGGCACATGCCAGGAGACCATACGCTAAAGTCACACTTTTCTCAAGAAGAATGTAGATTAGACAATTTAGAATCCCTAAATTTCTCTCTTTCTAATTATAACTATGTAAACCTCCAGCATTGCATAAACAAGTTTTTCTTGTGTGTGTGTGTGTGTGTGTGTGTGTGTGTGTGTGTTTTAAATCGAATCCTCATGCTTTTGTACCTATCACCTTCACTGTACATATTTAGGTGTAGTCAATTCTCAAATATCAAAAGTGACAAAGAAGGCCATTACATAAAGGTATACAAAACAAGAAGAGCAAACTATCCTAAATATATGTGCACCCAATACAGGAATGCCCAGATTCATAAAGCAAGTCCTGAGGGACCAACAAAGAGACTTAGACTCCCACACAATAATAATGGGAGACAGTCAATATTAGACAGATCAATGAGACAGAAGCTTAACAAGGATATCCAGGACTTGAACTCAGCTCTGCACCAAGCAGACCTAATAGACATCTACAGAACTCTCCACCCCAAATCAATAGAATATACTTTCTTTTCAGCACCATATCACACTTATTCCAAAATTGACCACATAGTTGGAAGTAAAGCACTCCTCAGCAAATGTAAAAGAACAGAAATTATAACAAACTTTCTCTCAGACCACAGTGAAATCAAATTAGAACTCAGGAGTAAAAACTCACTCAAAACCATACAACTACATGGGAACTGAACAACCTGCTCCTGAATGACTACTGGGTACATAATGAAATGAAGGCAAAAATAAAGATGTTCTTTGAAACCAATGAGAACAAAGACACAATGTACCAGTATCTCTGGGACACATTTAGGCAGCTTGCAGAGGGAAATTTATAGCACTAAATGCCCACAAGAGAAAGCAGGAAAGATCTAAAATTGACACCCTAACATCACAATTAAAAGGACTAGAGAAGCAAGAGCAAACACATTCAAAAGCTAGCAGAAGGCAAGAAATAACTAAGAGCAGAGCAGAACTGAAGGAAATAGAGACTCAAAAACCCCTTCAAAAAATCAATGAATCCAGGAGTTGGTTTTTTGAAAAGATCAACAAATTGATAGACCACTAGCAAGACTAATAAAGAAGAAAAGAGAGAAGAATCGATGCAATAAAAAATGATAAAGGGGATATCACCACCGATCCCACAGAAATACAAACTACCATCAGAGAATACTATAAACACCTCGACGCAAATAAACTAGAAAACCTAGAAGAAATGGATAAATTCCTGGACACATACACCCTCCCAAAACTAAACCAGGAAGAAGTTGAATCTATGAATAGACCAATAACAGGCTCTGAAACTGAGGCAATAATTAATAGCCTACCAACAAAAAAAAGTCCAGGACCAGATGGATTCACAGCCAAATTCTACCAGAGGTACAAAGAGGAGTTGGTACCATTCCTTCTGAAATTATTCCAATCAATAGAAAAAGAGGGAATCCTCTTTAACTCATTTTATGAGATTCCCTCTTTAACTCATTTTATGAGGCCAGCATCATCCTGATACCAAAGCCTGGCAGAGACACAGCAAAAAGAAGAGAATTTTAGACCAATATCCCTGATAAACATCAATGCGAAAATCCTCAATAAAATACTGGCAAACCAAATCCAGCAGCACATCAAAAAGCTTATCCACCATGATCAAGTCGGCTTCATCCCTGGGATGCAAGGCTGGTTCAACATATGCAAATCAATAAACATAATCCATCATGTAAACAGAACCAACAATGAAAATGACCTGATCATCTCAACAGATGCAGAAAAGGCCTTTGACAAAATCCAACAGCCCTTCATGCTAAAAACTCTCAGTAAACTAGGTATTGATGGGATGTATCTCAAAATAATAAGAGCTATTTATGACAAACCCACAGCCAATATCATACTGAATGGGCAAAAACTGGAAGCATTCCCTTTGAAAACTGGCACAAGACAGGGATGCCCTCTCTCACCACTCCTATTCAACATAGTGTTGGAAGTTCTGGCCAGGGCAATCAGGCAAGAGAAAGAAATAAATGGTATACAATTAGGAAAAGAGGAAGTCAAATTGTACCTGTTTACAGATGACATGATTGTATATTTAGAAAATCCCATCGTCTCAGCCCAAAATCTCCTTAAGCGATAAGCAACTTCAGCAAAGTCTCAGGATACAAAATCAATGTGCAAAAATCACAAGCATTCCTATACACCAATAACAGACAGAGAGCCAAATCAAGAGGGAACTCCCATTCACAATTGCTACAAAGAGAATAAAATACCTAGGAATCCAACTTACAAGGGATTTGAAGGAACTCTTCAAGGAGAACTACAAACCACTGCTCAGTGAAATAAAAGAGGACACAAACAAATGGAAGAACATACCATGCTCATGGATAGGAAGAATCAATATCGTGAAAATGGCCATACTGCCCGAGGTAATTTATAGATTCAATGCCATCCCCATCAAACAACCAATGAATTTCTTCACAGAATTGAAAAAACTAGTTTAAAGTTCATATGAAACCAAAAAAGAGCCCGCATTGCCAAGACAACCCTAAGGAAAGAAAAAAAAGCTGGAGGTATCATGCTACCTGACTTCAAACTATACTGCAAAGCTACAGTAACCAAAACAGCATGGTACTGCTATCAAAACAGATATATAGACCAATGGAACAGAACAGAGGCTTCAGAAATAACACCACACATCTACAACCATTTGATCTTTGACAAATCTGACAAAAACGAGAAATAGGGAAACGATTCCCTGTTTAATAAATGGTGCTGCAAAAACTGGCTAGCTATATATAGAAAGCTGAAGCTGGATCCCTTCCTTATACCTTATACAAACATTAATTCAAGATGGATTAAAGATGTAAATATTAGACCTAAAACCATAAAAACCCTAGAAGAAAACCTAGGCAATACCATTCAGGACACAGGCATGGACAAGGACTATATGACTAAAACACCAAAAGCAATGGCAACAAAAGCCAAAAGAGACAAATGGAATCTAATTAAACTAAAGAACTTCTGCACAGCAAAAGAAACTACCATCAGAGTGAACAGGCAACCTACACAATGGGAGAAAATTTTGCAATCTACCCATCTGACAAAGGGCTAATATACAGAATCTACAAAGAACTTAAACAAATGTGCAAGAAAAAATCAAACAATCCCATCAAAAAGGGGGCAAAGTATATGAACAGACACTTCTCAAAAGACATTTATGCAGCCAACAGACACATGAAAAAATGCTCATCATTGCTGGTCATCAGAGAAATGCAAATCAAAACCGCAATGAGATACCATCTCACACCAGTTAGAATGGCGATCATTAAAAAGTCAGGAAACAACAGATGCTGGAGAAAACGTGGAGAAATAGGAACACTTTTACACTATTGGTGGGAGGGTAAACTAGTTCAACCATTGTGGAAGACAATGTGGTGATTCCTCAAGGATTCAGAACTAGAAATACCATTTGACCCAGTGATCCCTTTACTGGGTACATACCCAAACAGTTGTAAATCATGCTACCATAAAGACACATGCACACGTACGTTTATTACGGCCCTATTCACAATAGCAAAGACTTGTAACCAACCCAAATTCCACAAATGATAGACTGGATTAAGAAAACGTGGCACATATACACCATGGAATAATATGCAGCCATAAAAAGGATGAGTTCATGTCCTTTGAAGGGATATGAATGCAGCTGGTAACCATCATTCTGAGCAAACTATCACAAGGACAGAAAACCAAACACCGTATGTTTTCACTCATAGGTGGGAATTGAACAATGAGAACACTTGAACACAGTATGGGAAACATCACGCCCTGGGACCTGTCATGGGGTGCGGGGCAGGGGGAGGGACAGCATTAGGAGAAATACCTAATGGAAATGACGAGTTAATGGGTGCAGCAAACCAACATGGCACATGTATACCTATGTAACAAAACTGCACGTTGTGCACATGTACCCTAGAACTTAAAGTACAATAATAAAACAAAAAAATCCTAAAATGTATATGGAACTGAAGAGGAGCCTGAAGAGCAAAAGGAATCCTAAGGAAAAAGAATAAAGCCAGAGACATCACAGTACCTGACTTCAAATGATACTGCAAGGTTATAGCAACCAAAACAGTATAGTACTGGTATAAAAATAGACACATAGACCAATGAAACACAATAGAGAACACAGAAATAAAACTGCATACCTACAATCAACTTACATTTAACAAAGTAAAAATTACACTGGAGAAAGAACATCCTAGTCAATGATGTTGCTAGGAAAATTACATATCCATATGTAGAAGAAAGAAACTGGATCCATAGCTGTAACCATATACAAAAACTAACTCAAGATGAATTAAATACTTAAATATAAGACCAGAAACCATGAACACCCTAAAATAAATACTGGCAAAATCTCTTCCGGACATTGGCCTAGGCAACAAATTTATGAACAAGTCCACAAAAGAAAACTCATCAAAAACAAAAATAGACAAATTAGATTTATTTAAACTAAATAGCTTTTGCACAGCTAGAATATCAGCAGAGTAAACAGACAACCTATAGAATGGAATGGAAAAAAAATTGCAAACTATGAATCTGACAAAGGGCTAATATCCAGTATCTACAAATAACTCAAACAGGTCAACAAGAAGAAACAACCTCATTTAAAAGTGGATGATGGATGTGGACAGATATTTTAAAAGAAGGAAAATTGAACCAATAGTTATTACTGTAGTTGGTTTAACAGCACATGTCCTACAAGTCGACAACAAACATGAAAAATGTTCAACATGACTGATTATCACAGAAATTCAAGTTAAAACCGCAATGATATATCATATTACACCAGACAGAACGGCCATATTAAAAACTGAAAAAACAGCCAGGCACAGCGGCTTACGCCTGTAATCCTAACACTTTGGGAGGCTGAGGCGGGCGGATCACCTGTCAGGAGTTCGAAACCAGCCTGGTTAACATGGTGAAACCCCGTTTCTACTAAAAATACAAAAAAAAAAAAAAAAAATTAGCTGGGCATGGTGGTGTGCACTCGGGACTGAGGCAGGAGAATCTCTTAAACATGGAAAGCGGAGGTTGCCATGAGACGAGATCGCCCCATTACACTCCAGCTTGGGCAACAAGAGCGAAACCCTGTCTCTAAATAAATAAATAATTAAATAAATACTGAAAAGACAATAGATGTTGGCGAAGATGCAGAGACAAAAGGAACACATACGCTGGTGGTGAGAATGTAAATTAGCATAAGCTTTATGGAAAACAGTATGGAGATTTCTCAAAGAACCAAAAATAGAACTACCATTTTATCTAGCAATCTCACTACTGGTTACACGCTCAAAGAGAAAGAAATTATTATATAAAAAAGATACCTGCACTTATATGTTTATCACAGCTCTTCACAATAATGAAGTCATGGAATCAGCCTAAGAATTCATAAATGAACAATTGTATAAAGAAAATACGGTATATATTAAATATATACCATGGAATGCTACTGAGTCATAAAAAAGAATGAAATGGTGTCATTTGCAGCAACATAGATGGGACTGGAGGCCATTATCCTCACTAAAATAACTCAGAAAAAGAAAGTAAGGTACTGCATATTCTCACTCATAAACTGGAGCTATACAATGGTTATACATGGATATAGAGAGTGGAGGAACAGACATTGGAGGCTCCAAAAGGTGACAGGGTGGGAGAGGTAAGAGGGTTGAATAATTACCTATTGGATAGAATGCTTACTATTCAGGTGATGAGTACACTAAAAGACCAGACTTCACCACTACACAATATATTCATGTATGAAATCTGCACTTGTATCCTCTAAATATGTAAAAATTTTAAAAAACCTAAATTTACTGTTATTCACTTCAATCTTGATCTCTTATGACACCAAATATGCCACTCAACCATAACTCCAAACAACAAGCTCTATTTCCTTACTGGTATATGTAACACGTTTACCATTTTCACTTCTCCAAGCCCCTTGGCTATCTTTTGGTTATGGTTTCTGTTCAGCCTCAATACCATCTCAGGGCTCCTTTCACTAACACCTAGGACCAGCACTCTTTTTTGTATATGTGCCTGTAGATTGAAATGATATGCAGGGCTGATAAATATTTCAATGCTAAGGCCCTACCACAGACCATATAGATACAATTTTCCATGGAACATATCCAGGCATTAAATTGCATTTTTTAAAGCCCCACAATAATCTTCAAAGGTACAGTGAGGGTTCGGAAACATTGGTTCTCAGGCCTTGAACCATAAAGTTATTGGAATAAATACAAAAATCCTTGAGACATCTAAGAATTGCATTTGTACAAATGAGTGAATTACACATCAAAACACGATACTGCTATGTTGAAAATGAACATAGTTTTGGGGAAGTATATAATTTTAACCATGTTATTTGAGTCATGATATCTTCGTGTCAAGTATTTTCTTAATCAACTGATACTACAAATAGAACTAAAATTATTGAGGGCTTTTAATACTGACACTAAAAAGATATTCTGAGACTCTAAATAGTTGAGACCAATTTGCTACGCGTGGCAGTATTTCCGAAATAGTCTGGTTTCAAAAACATTTGGAAACACTGCATATGCTATCCCTCTTTTAATCTTTACAGTGTACAATAGCATATTAAAACCTTTGAGAAATACTGCAATAAAAATAATAACCTCTTAATTGCATTTCATTGCATTTCATTGGCAATCTTAGAATTACTTGAGCACAGAATTTGTCCTCCATTCCAAAGAGCATGCTGTTTTCCCAAGATATTTTGAATCTTTAAACTGGGATCGCTACAGAAAAGAGAGCATAATGAAACCCCAGATGCTTGCTTTCACAATGCGAGTACTTTTGCAAGTTGTACAATTATGTTTACAATAAAGAATTATTCACTTTCAAATGTGGTTTGCAAGGTTAAAGGGATTGAATTCTTGCTTCTTGCTTTTTAAGAATTAGATACCGGTAACAATAATAACAATAATAATAGCTAACCTTATGTAATGTGTCAAGCACTGTTCTAAGAACTATATATTTATTGCCAAATTTGCCTGGCTATATATCGAATCAATCAATCAATCAATCAATCAGTCATCTATCTAATCTCTCTCTCTATATTTATATATTCCCAACTTCAGAAAGTAGTTACTGTCATTATCATCCTCATTTTACTATGAAACTTGACCAAGGTCATAAAGCTGGTAAGTGACAGAGCTGGGTTTTTAACCCAAGTCTCTGATTTCAACCCCACTCTCTGAACTACTTACACTATGCATATATGAGATATACAAAAATGTATTCAGCCACATACATATACTAAGAAGTCAGATCTCAAATTTCTAAATAAATAAGATCTAAGTTTTACAATTCAAGGATAGAAGTTTAAAACTGGTTTAACTTGCAAAGAGATGAAATGTGTATTTATCAAAAGCGCATTGGATAATATGATTTAAGGACGCTGTCTCTAGCTTGCAGTGGACCTGTGTTTCCATTAAAACCTACTATAATTCAATAACTAGAATACATTTTTGTAGGAAAAGCAGGCAATAGTGATACTTATACTGTTAGTAGCCAAATTCCAGCTCCTTTTAAACCTGTACTTTACTTTTGATCTACCAGTAGTGCCTTCTACTATAATTAAAAATATATATATTTCAACTTCCTGTTCTCATAAAATAAAAAGCTAAAATTGTCAATTGTTTTACCATTGACTAGGTCTTCTTATAAAAGGTTAGAAGGAGCTTGAAAACAATGAACTAATGAATGATGAATACATTGAGTCCAGTGAAATGATTTACCAACGTTTACACATTGAGGCTCTCAATGACTTGTTCTCTAATCGACAGTGATTGACTCTTGCTTCTGTACTCTTACATCAGTTGTACTTTATTACATCCACTTCATGCCTAGTCCACAATTGTAAGACAACTGATAATTAGAAAATATTTAATTGTAATGAGACATCAATTTTAAAGGCCAGGCAAATTTGGCAATATTTATTCTAGACACACTGTTTGATCTAATTTTCCTAGAATAAGACTATAGCACCTGATGAATAACAGTCTCAATTCTAACTAATGTGGCCTAAAAGTAAACTTCTGTCATGGTCTAATATGACTTCTGCATCAACTTGTGAAGGTGTCTCCATCATTAGTTCAGATTTTTCTGCAATTGTGTGTTGATGTTTTAAATAAACACATTTGGGGGGACTGTATTGATTATAGACAGTGAATACACGATTCTAATAAAATGTTTATATGTACTTATTTCTTAAATATTTCAGTCAAGATGGAAACTCAAAGGCATTTAACTCACCAACTCCCTCTCAAATCTAAACAGAATGAAAAATCTAAATGAACAATGGAAGCTGGAAGGCACATGCATCTGGTGGGAACATAAATTGCTGCTTTTTTGGAGGGTAAATTGGCTACTTTGTTTAAAATCCCTAAAAACATTAATACACATATTAGTTGCACTCCTAAGAAATTGTACTAAGAAAATAATCCAGTATATTTAAAAAATTTAAATATTTCCATTATACATTTATAAACTCATAATAAAAACTTCGAGCTACTAAATGTTAAAATATTTAGCAAATTCATATTCTATTTTAGAATAAGCTACTATTGACAAGGAAACATGTTTACAATATATTAGCTTTTTTCATAAAATATGTTCACTTTTGCATATTAGTTTTACATAAATATAGTTTATATGGTAAGAATCAGTTTATTTGTATGCTTTATTCTGTTTTAAAATATCTCCTAAGATATTTTCCCAAGATTTCCTCTGTCAGTTATATATCATGAAATAAAGCAGGTATAATCTAATTTTTGTGAAATATTGGTGTGTGTATGTCAGTCAGGAATAAAGGTACAAGATACAGATCATACTCAATCCACATAAAATATTTTATGTACATACATGTATATATATTTTTGTAATACCTACATGTATGTTTTATTTTATTTTTTATTGTATTTTAATATTTTAATATTCTCTGTTTAAATATTTTAAAGATTTTTTGTAGATGCACGTATGTATATGCATATTTCTGGAAGTACATATAAAATGTTAAAGTTAGGTTGAGGACTGGGATCAGAGGGTTGCACTGCAAAGGGAACTATTTTCAAAGATTTCTTGCACTGTTTTAAATTTTTATCACAGGCAAGCATATTTTCCACCTAAAAATGAATGTCTAAATATACATACAGATTCAAGACAAAGACTGGAAGGACTCTTCCTTAGAAAGCCTAATAGCTTCCTCGTTTACTACCTTTGAGTCATTGACTTTCACTTCTCAGTAAACTCCTTTTTGAGAACTATGTAAAACTGAAACTGTTTCCAGGCAAGCTCCCATATTCTTAATCCTCCTCCCTGATTTTTTTTCTTTTTTAAGCAGAGTACTTATGACCATCTAAAAACTGTAGATTTTACTTAGTTTACTTGTCTGTTTAATCTGTCTCCATAAGAATACAAACTCCACAAGTCAGGGGAGAGACTTTTGTCTGTTTTGTTCATTCTGCATCTCCAGTGCCTAGAAGTGCCTAGAGCAGTGCCTGAGATAATATACGTGTTTAATAAATATTTGTTAAATGAATAAAAGAGAAAAATACATTGTATTAGTTTGCTAGGGCTGCCATATCACAAACTTAATGGCTTAAGCAACAATTGTACATTGTTTCACAGTACTGGAGGCTACAAATCCAACACTAAGGTATTGGCAGGGTGGATTTCCTCTGAAAACTGTGAAGGATGGTTCTGTATCCAGGCCTCCCTCCTTGGCTTGTAGATGGCCATCTTTTCCCTATGTGTCTCCACATCATCTTCCTTCTATACACGTGTCTGTTTTTGTGTCCAAATTTCCTTATAAGGACATGCCATATTAGATTAGGGCCCACACTGACAAACTCACTTTATCTTGATTCCTTTTGTAAAGACTTTATCTCCAAATAAGATCACATTCTGAGTTACTAGGTGTTAGGACTCAACACATGAATTTTGGGAGGAAACAATTCAACCACATACATCCATGTGTTAATTATTTTCCTTTTTTCTTTGTGTTTTTTCTGTATATTTCAGTTAAAATCAATGGATGTATTTATGTATTTATAATCAGAAGGAATAATAAATATGCTTATTTTCATCAAAATAGTGCATGCCAGGGTTACAAAATTCAAGTATTACAGAAAAGCATTCAATGACTAAAGAAGAAGAGTCACGTTTCCAAGGTTTTGCCATTCATAACCGTACTCCCCAAAGGGGGCCCACTGCGCCCTGCTTCCTTTACTGTAAGTTTAATGTAATTAATCCACTATCTTCATCTGTAAGTTCACGGTGAGTGTGACTTTTAATTTCATTATTTCTATTGAAAGCTAATTAATTAGACAAAATCTGAAGTCTGTGGTGTGAACCATGATTCTGAAGAAATAAATTTACATTTCACTCAACTGGCATGTTCTCCTCTAAAATGGTTATTTTTATCATAAGGGATTTGAGTATTTTTTAAAAATCTTTCTACTTCTTAATAGCTGTTTAAACTATTGTGATAAAAAGAATATTAGGCCTTTTAGATCTAATGAAAATTGCATTATTTTTATTCTTGTGAGACACAGAAATTAACAGTGGTTTAATAAGAAAACATTTTTAAAATGCACTTTGTTCATTTTGTCCTATTCAGAAAAATGATTTGTTTTTTTCTGGCTTGGTACATCTCTGAACTATATTTTAGATCATGGGGTTTCACACTTCAACAAAATATTTTCCAATAACATTAGAATGTTAGAAAGAAACATCAAGCACACTCATAATAAAAGAAAACAGATCAATGTTTATGTATACCTAGAAAGATAACCAAAGAAAAAGTACTTTTATTTTTTTACAGTTGTACAAAAATGTTTTCTTTTCTGGTTTTTTTTTTTTTTTTTTTTTAATACTTTAAGTTCTAGGGTACATGTGCACAACGTGCAGGTTTGTTGACATCATTTCCCTCACCTAAAATCTGGGAATATTTTCATCCCAGTTTCTCAAGATAAAAAAGCAAATTTTAACAATCATATTTTGCACATATTTTCTAACACTGAACAACTGGAAATCTTTTTTGCTAAGAGAGAGTTTTTCTTTAACCTTCGAACTGAAAATCTTGATTAATGATGTTCCACTCAATTTGCTGATGTGTTCTCTCTTTTTTTGTGTGTGCTTTACTGTCTGTTTATTTATTATTATTATTATACTTTAAGTTCTAGGGTACATGTGCATAACGTGCAGGTTTGTTACATATGTATACTTGTGCCATGTTGGTGTGCTGCACCCATCAACTCATCATTTACATCAGGTATAACTCCCAATGCAATCCCTCCCCCTCCCCCCTCCCCATGATAGGCCCCAGTGTGTGATGTTCCCCTTCCCGAGTCCAAGTGATCTCATTGTTCAGTTCCCACCTATGAGTGAGAACATGTGGTGTTGGTTTTCTGTTCTTGTGATAGTTTGCTGAGAATGATGGTTTCCAGCTGCATCCACGTCCCTACAAAGGACACAAACTGATGTGTTCTCTTAACTCAAACACATTGACATGTAACACTTCCCCCATGACAGATAGTATTGATCAAATGCCAAACAATTATTATAATAAGGTATATTTGATTATTCTAACACTATTCTAACTCAAGGTATTGGCAGGGTTTAATTCTGCATTTAAACATAAAAAACACCTTTTAAAAACTTATTAATATTTTTGATTGACCAATTGTGATTATATACATTTATGGAGTACAATCTGTTATTTTGATACAAGTATACAATCTGGCATGATCAAACCAGGCTAATTAAGTGAGATCATGACTTACTTGTATTTCTGTGCCTGACTTGTTTTACTTAGCATAATGTCCACTGGTTTCGTCGATGTTGTTGCAAAAGGCAGAATTTCATTCTTTTTATGACTGAATAGCATTACATTGTGTATATATACCACATTTTCTTAGTCCATCCATCCATTGATGGACATTGAAATTTGTCTCATATCTTGGCTATTCACAAAACAATTTTTAAAATGTGTTTGTCTTACCCCTCTGGTTATCTTTTCTGGTATAATATTGATTTATTTGTCTATTTATTCTCAACTTATCAAATTTATCATTTTATGATATCTAGCAGTTCTCTTTCTCTATGAATTACATATTTCTGCACAAATAATGCATTCATCCATGGTGTGCATCCTTACATAATATTGGTATTTTTTTTTCAGCTCTTAGAGTCCCTATTATCTTGTCTTCCAACCTTGCTTGAGAGTATTTTAAAATCAGTTCATTTAATTTCTAATTAATTTAATCAGTTAATTTCTATTGTAATCATTGTGCCTTATCTTTGATTGTAATAATGTTTTTCTATTTAAATTTCACTTTGTCATATTTTTTCTGCTTTTCCTTTCCAAAGTACTGGTAACTAGAACAAATTGCCCTTGCTTTTTTGCCATTCAACACACTTTCATTTCTCTTACTAACAAACTTCCCTTGTGCCTCTGTTCTTTTCTTTATCCGATTCATACTCAATGAACATTCTGAAGTCCATGCACAAGGCACAGAGGTAAAATTAAGGCACAGAACATTCTGAAGTCCATGCACATGGACAGAGGTAAAAGTCCATGCACAAGGCACAGAGGTATAATTGAGGTAATCTCAATTATAATTCTACACTTAGTAGCACATTGATTCTATTTACATGGTTACTGAGATGCATAGACATGATTTTCTAGATGTATCATGTTCATAGGTATATTTACCTCTGTCTTTCTCAAACTAGATCATCTTAATTTCTAGCTTTTGTGCTCAGAAGTCATAACTATTAAAAAAAAACCTGCTAATCATTTTTAGAGTTTACTGTGATTAACTTCTTTTCTGAATGTCTCTAGATTTATTCTCTATACTCTTGCTGGCACATTTCAGTTGTCATTTGATCTATATAACATACCACACCTCTGTGCCTTCACACATGCTATCTCCACTGGTTGGCATCCTATTCTTTCATTTTTCACCTGAATAAGTTACACTCATTAGTTAAGTCTCAACTGAAGTATCACCTCTTCTACAAAGTGTGTCCAGTTTTTCCCTGGGTCTGCATCAACATCTCTTCCTCTTCCTTCCCAATGCATTGTCTATCCCTCTATCACAACACTTACTGCATTGTACTATAATTGCTTCCTCGGCTGTCTTCCCCATTAGGCTGTGTGTCCAGTTGTTTCCGGATAATTTGGCCAAAAGGCTACTTTTTCTCTACTGAATTGCCTTTTCAGCTTTCAAAAATATCAGTTGACTATATTTGTGTGAGTGTATTCCTAGGCTCTCTAATCTATTCCATTGATCTATTCTTTCATCAATACTATGCTGTTTTATAGTCTTTAAATTGGATAATGTGGGTCCTCTAACTTTGACCTTTCTTCCTCCTGTTCACTATTGTGTTGGCTATGCTAGGTGTGTTACTTTTTCATACAAACTCTCATATTAGGTTGTCAAAATTTTTGAAAATCTTGTTTGGATTTTTATTGGAATTGTATTGAATCTATAGCTCATGCTTGTTAGAATTGGAACAATAAGTATATCCACTTTTTGAATCCATGAACACAAAATATCTATTTATTTAAATTTTCTTTGATTTTTCTCCTCCGTGTAATTTTCCACATATAGTTCCCATAAATATGCCATCATATTTATACCAAAATATTTCATTTTGGGGTACCATTATAAATGATATTTTTATTTCAAATTCCAATTGTTTGCTGCTGATATAAAATAAACTGATTTTTGTGCATTAATTTTGTATACTGTCGCTTTGTTATATAAATTCCAGAAGTTTTTTGTTGATTGGAATCTTAGGCAATATAGTTATGTCATAAGCAAACAGAGATAGTTTTATTTATGCCTTTCTAATATGTATACCTTTATTTCATTTTTTTCTTCTCTTATCTCACTACTTAGATCTTCTGACATAATGTTCCTTGCCTTGCCTTGCCTTGTTCCAGATCTTAAGGGAAAAGTGTCCAGTCTCTCACCATTACCTATAGCATTAGCTGTAGCTGTTTTTCTATTTTCTTTATCAAGTTGAGGAAATTTGATAACCATTTTTACCATGCCTGTATATTAAATTTTGTCAGATTATGTTTTCTGCCTCAATTTATATGATTACATAATTTTGTGTCTTTACTTTGTTGATATGATGGACTACATTCAATGATTTGCATAATCAGCCTTGCATGGTAGAGTAAATGACACTTAGTTGCAGTATATCATCCTCTTATACATTGCTGGATTTGATTTGTTAATATTTTGTTGAAGGTTTTTGGGTCTATTTACAAAAAACATTCATCAATAGTTTTCCTTCTTTTCAACATCTTTTTCTCATTTTTATAATATATTAGTATAACATAAATATAAAACCTGTGCTGGTCTTACAGAATTAGTTAGGATATAGTACTTCTGCCTCTGTTTTCTGAAAGAGATTGTAAATAATATTAATTCTTCCTTAAAAGCTTGTTACTAGGTTGGTGCAAAAGTAATTGCTATTTTTGCCATTAAATTACTTTTTCACCAACCTAATAGAATTCAGCAGTGAATCTATCTTGCCCTGGTGCTTTCTCTTTTGTGAGGCTATCATTTTTTATTTCAATTTATTTAATAAATATTGGGCTAGTTATGTTATCTATTTCTTCCGGTATGAGTTTAGGGAGTTTGTGTCTTTCAATGAACGGGTATATTTTACCAAAGTTATCAAACACACAGAGTTGTCATAATTTTTCCTTGTCATCATTTTAATGCCCATGAGATCAGAAGTGATGACCTCTCTTTCATTTCTGATATTGATAATTATATCTTTTTCCTTCTTGGTGAGGCTAGCTAGTATATCAGTTTCATTCACCTTTTCAAATAACTATTTTTTGTTGCCCTGATTTTTTCTATTGTTCCTGCTTTCAATGTTATTGAGTTCCTCTCTAATTTTTATTTCGTTTCTTCTGTTTGCTTCAGACTTAAATTGCTTTTCTCTAGATTCCTAAGGTGAAAGTTGAGATTACTTATTTAGATGTATCTTCCTTTTTAATACATGCATTTCAGTGCTATAAATTTCCCTCCATCCACTGTATTTGCTGAATCCCACAAGTTTGGATAAGTTGTATTTTCATATTCGTTTAGTTTGATTAAAAAAAAAACAAGATTTCCTCTTTCATCTACGTATTATTTAAAAGTGTGTTGTTTAATCTGAGTATTTTTTAAAACATTTTAGATATCTATTGGTTATTGGTTTATATTTTAATTTCATTGTGTTGTGTGTACCTACTTTGTATAATTTATATTATTTTAAATCTGTAAAGGGGTGTTTTATGGTTATGAAATAAAATTTTGTGTTGCCCCAAAATTCATATGTTAAAGCCTGTCCCCTGATATGAGGGTATTTGGAGATGAAGACTTTGGTGATTAATTAGGATTAGAGTTACATTAAGTCATTAGGATGAGGCTCTCATGATGAGGGTAATGTTCTTATAAAAAAGAAAGAGACTCCACCATGTGATGATAAGCAAGAAGGGTTCTATCTTTAAACCAAGAAGAAGGCTCTCTTCAGGAACAGAATTGGCCAACACTTTGATTTTTGACTTCCCAAGCGTCAGAACTGTGAAAAATAAGTTTCTGTTTGAGCCACCGAGTTTACGGCATTTTGTTAGGGCAGCCTGAGCTGACTAAGAGAGGGGTCTACAATGTGTTTTGGTGGACACTCTGTGTGACTTCAGAAGAATGTGTATTCAACTGATGCTGAATGGAGTATTTTATACTCCACATAAATGTCAATCAGATCAAGTTGAGTGCTAGTGCTAGTGCTGTATAGGTCATCTAACTATATACTTAGATTTTTGCCTGATTGATCTATAAATTATTGACGGGGATTCTAAAGTTTCCAAAGATAATAGTAGTTAGAATGCAAATGTGTTTATCTCTTAGAAAATTAATGTCTATATTACTAAGTAATGGCTGTCTTTACCTTGATAATTTTTGCTTTAAATATTATTTGTATGCAATGTATATAGCTACTCAAGTTTTATTTGATTAGGGTTAAAATGGTGTAGCTTAATTCATTGCTTTATTTTTCACCTATCCATCCTTGTCTTTGTATTTAACATTGGTTTACTGTTGGCAGCATAAGATTTAATCTACTTTTCATCCATTCTGACAATCTCTGACTTTTTTTAACTTTTAAGTTCAGGAGTAAATGCACAGTTCTTTTATATAAGTAAATTGCATGTTCACGGGGGTTTGGAATAAAGATTATTTCATTACCCCGGTAATAAGCATAGTACCTGAGAGGTAGTTTTTTTTTATCATCTCCTTTCTCCTACACTCTACCCTCAAGTAGGCCTCTATGTCTGTTTTTCCCCTCTTTGTGTCCACGTGTTCTTGTTGTTTAGCTCCCACTTACAATGGGAAACATGCAGTATTCGGTTTTCTGTTCCTGTGTTAATTTGCACAGGTTAATGGCCTCCAGTTTCATCCACGTTGCTGCAAAGAACATGGATTTCATTCTTTTTTATGGTTGCATAGAATTCCATTATGTATATGTGTCACCCTTTTTATCCAGTCTACCATGGATGAGCATTTATGTTGATTCCATGTATTTGCTATTATGCATAATGCTTCAATATAAAGTGTGTCTATGTCTTAATAGCAGAATGACTTACATTCCTTTGGGTATTATACCCAATAATAAGATTGCTGGGTAAAATGTTAGGTCTCTTTTAAGTTCTTTCAGGAATCACCACACTGCATTCCCAATGGCTAAACTCATTAACATTTCCACCAGCAATGTATAAGCATTCCCTTTTCTTCACCACCTTGCCATCATCTGTTATTTCTAGGCTCTTTAGTAATAGCCATTCTGACTGGTATGAGATGGTATCTTATTGTGGTTTTGATTTACATTTCTCTAATGATTAGTGACATTAAGGATTTTTTCATATGCTTGTTTTTCATATGCATGTATGTCTTCTTTCAAAAAGCATCTGTTCATGTCATTTGCCCACTGTTTAATGGGGTTATTTGGTTTTGGTTTTTGCTTGTAAATTTAAGTTTCATACAGTTTCTGGATATTAGACCTTTGTCAGATGCATAGTTTGCAAACATTTTTTCTCATTCTGTACAAAGTCTGTTCAAGCTATTCATAGTTCATTTCGTGGTGCAAAAGCTCTTTAGATAATTAGGTCCCATTTTGCAATTTTCTTTTTTGTTAAAATTGCTTTTTTGGCATCTTTGTCATGAAATCTTTGCCAGGTCCTATGTCCAGAAGGGTATTTCCTAGATTATCTTCCAGGGTTTTTAATAGTTTTGGGTTTTTCATTTAAGTAATTAATCCATCTTGAATTGACTTTTGTATGTGGTGTAAGAAAGGGGTCCAAATTCAATCTTTTGCATATGGCTAGCCAGTTATCCTAGCACTATTTAGGGAATTGGGAGACCTTTCCCCATTGCTTGTTTCTTGCTTTGTCAATGGTTTAATGGTCATAGGCATGACATAGACATGTTCCATTATTGCTGGGCTTTCTATTTTGTTCCACTGATCTGTGTCTGTTTTTGTACCAGTAGCATTCTCTTTTGGCTGCTGTAGCCCTGTAGTGTAGTTTAAAGTCACATAATGTGATTCCTCCAGCTTTCTTCTTTTTCCTTAGGATTGCCTTGGTGATTCAGGCTTTTATTTGATTCCCTGTAAATTTTTAAAGACTTTTTCTAATTGTTTGAAGAATGTCTTTGGTAGTTCGACAGAAATTGCATTGAACCTGTAAATTGTTTTGGGAGGTATGGCCATTTTAACAATGTTGATTCTTTGTATTCATAAGCATGGGATATTCTTCCATTTGTTTGTATCATCTCTGGTGTTTCGAGCAGTGTTTTATAGTTCTTGTAGAGATCTTTCACCTCCCTGTTTAGCTGTATTCCTGTGTATTTTATTTTTACTGTAGCTAGTGTAAATTGAATTGCATTCCTGATTTGGGTCTTGGCTTGGCTATTGGTGTATAGGGATGTTGGTGTTTTTGTATGTTGATTTTGTATTCTAAAATATTGCTGAAGTTGTTTATCACCTGAAGGAGCTCTCAGGCTGAGACCATGAGGTTTCCTAGATATACAATTATGTCTTCTGAAAACAAGGGATAGTTTGACTTCCTCTCTTCCTGCTTGGATGCTTTTTATTTCTTTGTCTTGCCTGATTGCTCTGGCCTGGACATCCAATACTATGTTGGATAGGAATGGTGGGAGACAGCAGCCCTTTCTTGTACCAGTTATCAAGGGGAATGCTTTCGGCTTTTGCCAATTCAGCATGATGTTGACTGTGGGTTTTCATAAATGGCTCTTGTTATTTTGAAGTATGTTCCTTAAATGCCTACTTTATAAGGATTTTTAATATAAAAGAATGTTGAATATTATCAAAAGCCTTGAGGCATCTATTAAGATGGTTGTGTGGTTTTTGTTTTTAGTTTCCTTCATGTTGAATCACATTTATTGATTCGTGTATGTTTAACCAAACTGCATCTCAGTGATAAAGCCTACTTGATCGTGGTGGATAAGCTTTTTGATGTGCTGCTGGATTCAGTTTGCCAGCGTTTTGTTGAATATATTTGCATGTATCTTCATCAAGGGTATTAGCCTGAAGTTTTCTCTTTTCTTGTGTTTCTGCCAAGTTTTAGTATCAGAATAATGCTGACCCCATGGAATGAGCTCATGAGGAGTCCTGTCTCCTTAATTCTTTGGAATATTTTCAGTAAGAATGGTATCGGCTCTTCTTTATACATCTGGTAGAATTTAGTTTGAATTCATTTTTCCTGGGCTTTTTTATTGTTGTTCATTTCTTTTTATTACTGATTCAATTTCAGGACTTATTGTTACATTCATGATTGAATTTCTTTCTGGTTCAGTCTTGGGAGACTCTATGCATTCAGGAATGTATCGATTTCTTCTGGATTTTCTAGTTTGTGTGTATAGAGGTGTTTAGTAGTCTCTGAGAGTTTCCTGTATTTCTGTGAGGTCAGTGGTAATGTCCCCTTTATCACTTCTGGTTGTCTTTACATCGATATTCTCTCCTTTTTTCTTTGTTAGTCTAGCTAGCAGTTTCTCTACCTTATTTTCTTCAAAAAACCAAACCCTGTATTTGCTGACCTTTGGCATGGTTTTTCTCATCTCAGTTTTCTTCATCTCAACTCTGTTTTTTTGTTATTCTTTTTCTCTTCTAGTTTTGAGGTTTGTTTGGTCTTGGTCTTCTAGCTCCTGTACTTGTGGTGTTAGGTTTATAACTTGAGACTTTTGTAACATTTTGATGTGGGTGATTAGTTATATAAACCTCCCTCTTAACACTGCTTTAGCCACATCCCAAAGATTCTGGTCTCTTGCTTCTTTCTCATTAATTTCTAATAATTTCTTTATTTCTGCCTTAATTGTATTATTTATTACAAAAATCATTCAGGAACAGGTTGTTTGATTTCTATATAATTGTATGGTTTTGAGAGATTTTCATAGCATTGCTTTCCATTTTTATTGCACTGTGGTCTAAGAGTGTCCTTGGTATGATTTTGTTTTTGGAGTTTTTTGTTGTTATGGTTGTTGTTGTTGCTGCTGCTCTTCTTTTACTTTGCTGAGGATTGTTCTGTATGACTGTGTGGTTGAGTTTAGAGTATGTGCCATGTGTTAATGAGAGGAGAGTATGTTATTTTTAGGGGGAGGGAGAATTCTATAGATGTATATTAGGTCCATTTACTCAAGTGATGAGTTCAGTTCCTAAATTATCTTTAATTTTCTTCCTTAATTATCTTTATAATACTGTCAGTGAGATGTTGAAGTCTTTCACTTTTATTTTGTGGAATTCAAAGTTTCTTCATAGATCTCTAAGAACTTGCTTTATGAATCTAGGTGCTCGTATGTTGAGTTTGTATATATTTCGTATAGTTAGTTAGGTCTTCATGTTGAATTGAATCATTTACCATTATGTAATTCCCTTCTTTGTGTTTTTGATATTTGTTGGTTTAAAGTCTGTTTGCCTAAAATTGTAATACAAATCCTTGTTTTTGTCTGTTTTGCGTTTGGCAGATTTTTCTTCATCCCTTTTTTGTGAGCCTATGGGTGTCATTGCATGTGAGTTGGGTATCTTGAAGATAGCACACGAATAGGTCTTGCTTCTTTATCAAATTTGCTACACTCCCTTTTAATTGGGACATTTAGCCTGTTTAAATTCATAGCTAATATTGATACATATGGATTTGACCCTTTCATTGTGTTGCTAGCTGGTTATTATTCAGTCTCATTTGTGTAGTTGCTTCAAAATGTCACTGGTCTATGTAATTAAGTGTGTTTTTGTAGTGGCTGGTAATGATCTTTCCTTTCTGTATTTAGCACTCCTTTCAAAACCTCTTGTAAGGCAGGTCTGGTGGTAATGAATTCCCTCAGCTTGGCTGAAAAAAAAGGTCTTATTTCTCTTCACTTATGAAGCTTAATGGATATAAAATGGGTTGGAAATTATTTTCTTTAATAATAATAAATACCTTCTGACTTGCAGATTTTCTGCTGAAAAGTCTGCTGTTAGCCTAATGGGGTTCCCTTTGTAGGTGACCTGCCCTTTCTCTCTAGCTGCCTTTAATAATTTTTCTTTAATTTTTACTTTGAAAAATCTAATGACTATGTGTCTTGGGAACTGTCATATTGCATAGTATCTCACAGGGGTTCTCTGCATTTCCAGAATTTGAATGTTGACCTCTCTAGGGAGGTTGAGTAATTTTTCATGGGTAAGATCCTAAAATATGTTTTCAAGTTGCTTGTTTTCTTCCCATCATTTTCAGGGAAACAAATGAGTCATACATTTGATCTCTTTACATAATCCCGTATTTCTCAGAGGTTTTGTTAGTTTTTAAATTCTTTTTTCTTTTTTTGGTCTGAGTTAGTTCAGAGAAACAGTCTTTGAGCACTGAGAGTCTTTCCTCACCATCTATTCTGCTATTAGTATTTGCAATTGCATTATGAATCTCTTGTAGTGTGTTTTTCAGCTCTCTCAGATCAGCTTGGTTCTTTCAGCTAATGGCCATTTTATATCTCAGCTCCTGTATCATTTTATTGTAATCTTTAGATTTCTTGACTTGGGGTTTGGCTTTCGCCTGAATGTCAATAATCTATTCCTATCCATATTCTGAATTATATTTCTGTCATTTCAGCCATTTCAGACTAGATAAGAAGCCCTACTGAGAAACTAGTGTGGTTGTTAGGCAGAACCAAGACACTCTGGCTTTTTGATTTTTAGACTTCTTGTGCTGGTTCTTTCTCATCTGTGTGGGCTGATGTTCCTTTAACTGTGGTGTAATTTGAGTACAGCCAGTAGACTTCTTTTCTTGTTTTCAGCAGCCTGAGGCTTTCTGCAGGGTCTTCAATACTGGCTAAATTTTTGTTTTGTGGTTTCACAGGGGGTTATATTAGCAAAGTACTATTAGAGTTGAAGTTTAGGCTATGATCTACTAGATGGTAATTAAGTGTAATGGCCAGTAGGTAGGTTCTTGCTCAGTCACGTGGCTCTTTTGTATTTCCTCACGGTTGTAGCCATGCTTCCTCTCAGTGCTCTGAAAGTATAGGCTCCTCTCCTACTTGAATGTTGGCTTCAAATCTCGGCTTGGAATTCCTAGGCTACAGACTGCAGCTCTGGGACTAGTTGAGGCTTTTTGTTGCCTCCCCCATTTGGAGGCAGCAGTGGAAGAAGCCTTAGGAGTGGTTGGGCAGAGGGCCTTTCACTTGTCTCTTGAGGCTCTACCTCAGAGAAATACAGAACTGCTCTCAGTCAGTGAAATTATCCAGGATTGGGCAGCTGTGATGTAGTTCTAAGCCGAGGAGGCTCTGCCTTGTAATAATCTGAGGGAGCAGGTGGGTCATGGGGGAGACACACTGGCCTCTTCTCCTTAGGGCATCTGCAACTTGCGGGAAGTGTGGTTAAAGCACTCAGGGTCTTTGCTCCTTTCCCAGTTTGTAGAAGCAAGGGCAATACCACAGCAGTGGCAATGGCAAAAGAATCTCTGCCTTTTAATTAGAGTATTAGGACTATCATATTGAAGTCATTATTGATACATTTGGATTTATTAGTCATGTTTGTAACACCTTTTTTATTGCTGGAGCTTTTTCTCTTTTTCTTTCTTTTTTTGTAAGATTGCATCACTTTCTTTAGCAAGTCCATTATACATCTTTAAAATTTTAATAGTTGTTCCACAGTTTAAAGTATACCTTTTTAACTAATCTAATTCCATTATCAAATAACATTAAGCTGACTCATTTAGGGTAGGAAGCTTATAACATCCATTATGAAGCTGCTGTAATTTATTTATCCATATGCAATAATCACCCAATATATCTCACAGTTATTACTTCCAACTATTGTCTTATAATCAATTAAAATAACAAAATATCTTATCTTTATATATGTCTTCTCTGATGCTTTTTATTTCTTTACGTAGATCCAAGTTTCTGACTTTATAATATTCTTGTTTTTGCCTGTAGAAAATCTCTTAAGTTCGCTTGCAGGGTAGTTCTGCCGGCAATTTTCTCAATTTTTGTTTGTCTGAAAAATGTCTTTATTTTCCTTTACTTTTGAAGAGTAATTTCATTAGATATAGAATTCTAGACTGGTATTTTTTCAACATTTTAAATATTTTACTTCATCTGCTATTTATGTTTTCTGATGATAATTTTGTTAGAATTTTTATATATTTTTTCTGTCTAGGTGTTTTGTTCTCTCTCTCGCTCTCTCTCTCTCGTTGTCTTTCTGGCCCTCACTCTCTCCCTTCCTCCATGCCTTCTTCCATCCCTTTCTCTCTACCTTCTTTTAAGAATTTCTTATTTTTTTTATAGTTTAAAAATCATAACCCTAAGTGTAAATTCTTAGGCTGTTTATTCTGGTTGGTGTTCTCTGAGTTTTCTGGATTTGTAGTTTTGTGCCATAATTAATTTTGGAAAGTACTCAGTCCTTATTAATTCTACTTTGGTTTGTTTTTCCTTTCAAGATTTCAATTATATGTATGTTACAACATTTACAATTGTACCAAAGTTCTTGAATTTTCTATTCTACCTTTTTTTTGAACATTTTCCCTTTATTTGCAAATTTCTGTTTCAGCATCATAATTGAATGTTTCTCTTGATGCATCCTCAAGTTCACTGTTTTTTTTTTGTTGTTGTTTTGTTTTGTTTCGTTTTTTGGCTGTGCTGAGTATACCGATAAGTTCATCAAAAATGTTTTTCATTTTTTTTCTTTTTGAGATGGAGTCTCACTGTGTAACCCAGGCTGGAGTGCAGTGGTAAAATCTTGGCTCACTGCAACCTCTGCCTCCCAGGTTCAAGCGATTCTCCTGCCTCAGTCTCCCAAGCTGTTGGGATTACAGGCACCTGCCACCATGCCTGGCTCATTTTTGTATTTTCAGCAGAGACAGGGTTTTACCATGTTGACTAGGCTGGTCTCAAACTCCTGACCTCAGGTGATCTGCTCACCTAGGCTTCCCAAAGTGCTGGGATTGCAGGCTGGTTTTTTTTTTTTTTTTTTTTTTTTTTTTTTTTTTTTTTTTTTTTTTTTCATTTCTAACATTTTATTTTCTAAAGGTTGTGATTACATTATAGCTAACATTTTATAACATTTTATTTTGGTCTATTGTAGGATTTCTATCTTTTGCTATATGTGCTTGCATTTTTTCCTATTTTTTCATTACAGTTCTTAAAACATAAAACAGAGATATTTTTAATGATCTTTCTGATAATTTTGCCATTGGTGTCATATATGAGTCTCATATTGATGCTTTCTTACTTTCTTCAGAATGTACTTTTCCTTGCCTTTTAGCATGCTTTGTAATTTTTTTGGTTGAAAGCTGGCCATGATATTTCAGGTAAAGGGAACTGAGACAGATAAGCTGATCATGTGATATGTATGTAACTCTAACTAGATGTTCAAGTTTCCTATACATGTAGGTGCCAGAGGCTTCACATTTTTCCAATGGCATTTTTCCTTTAGTCTTCTTTGTTGTCTTTGGCTTTCTTGAAAATTTTTTCTCAGAGAGATTCTATGTTTTGCTACTCTTTCTGCTGCAATCTACTATTACAGCTCTGTTGGTGTAGTGGTAAGGTATGGGGTGGGAAAGCATTTCATTATTTTATGATTAAATATCAATATTTTAGTAGGCTACGACATTCAAAAATGTTATTTTAGAGTTTTCTACTATTAAGTAATACCAGATGCTGGCTTGAGGAAAGGGGTGTAGCATGGAAAAATTTTCCTCCCCCAGTATGATAAGAATCTTTTCCCTTGCAGAGGAGGATTCTGTTGTGGAGAATGCCCTGAGAGTATTTCAGAATTACTGCTCTTTCTCTCCTTTGGGAGAGCCAGAAGGGACTCCTTCTCAGATATTTCCCATGTGAACCTGGTGAAATTCCAAGAGGTGAAGCCCTATAAAATGTGAGGAACCCCTAAGAGTATGGCCCCCAGGAGTATCTCACTGTCATACTACTCCACATTCAGCCTCTAGTCATTCACAATAATTATCATTTAAGTATTTCTACCAGTTTACAGCTCCAGTAACTTTCTTGAAGTAAGTTTATCTTAGTTGTAACTCTCTGGATTCAATGATTACTCCTGATTTTGGTGTAGAAGTTTGCCCTACAAGCTGTTATTTGATGGGTACAAGATAATTTATTTTCAGTTTGTTTGATGTATTAGTCTGTTCTCACCCTGCTAATAAAAACATACCCAAGACTGGGTAATTTATAAAGGAAAGAGGTTTAATTGACTCACAGTTCAGCATGGCTGGGGAGGCCTCACAATCATGGCAGAAGGCAAAGAAAAGCAAAGTCATGTCTTACATGGCAGCAGGCAAAAGAGTGTGTGAAGGGGAACTCCCCTGTATAAAAAACCATCAGATCTCATGAGACTTAGTCACCATCAGGAGAACAGCAAGGAAAACACTTGCCCCCATGATTAAATTACCTCCCACTGGGTCCCTCCCACCACATGTGGAAATTATGGGAACTGCAATTCAAGATGAGATTTGGGTGGGGACACAGCTAAACCCTATCATTCAGTTTTTTTTTTTTTTTTTTTTTTTGCTCTTATGAGGATGAAAGTAGTGATGGTTTTCAATGTCCTTATTTGTAGGAACTATTAATAAAACCATAGGTCCCATGTTTGACCTTATGTATGTATCTGTAATATATGGCAAAGTCTCTTATGTATATATGTTGATTAGTAAAAGTTACAGTTGATCTCTTAACCTGTTGGGAAGGAATATGGGCTATATAGTCAGCAACATAGAAATAGGGTCACAATATGCTTATATTTTTTACAGTCTTAATACTGAATCATTCACCCTAACATTTTCAACTAAATTTCACTGTTTCAGGTAATAATGGTTTCTGATCATGTCCTTTACTATTTTCTTTACAACTTTAACTCTAATCTAGAGTCTAAAACTCCCTACAATGCTTAGCTAATGTTGACCTTTCTTCTTTCCTTAAACATCATTCAAACTTTCTTGCTTGCTACACTATTTCAGATACTTTTTGTACCCATTCACTAACCTCTACAAGCCTCAATCAATATTCTACACCCCCACAAAAAAATTAGATTGCTGAGAGCATGACTCTACAAATAGCTCTTCTATATAATGTTAAGTAATACTTACTTATTTATTAATATTTCATCTTTTCAAGTGTAACTGTAACATTTACTAAGATACATAATATCATGTATCATTTAAAAGTCATGATACATATATAAGGTTTAGGTCATATGAAGTGTTTTCTCAGACCAATATGGATTTAAAATAGAAATCAATAACAGATACGTATGGAAAATCTCCAGATGTTTAGAAACAAAGTTGCACATTTTTGAATAATACATAAGCCAATGAATAAATCACAAAAGTAAGTAGAAACTATTTTGAACTAAATAAAATGAAAACACAAATTATTACATTTGATTGGGTACAGCTGAAACAGTGCTTAAAGGAAAATTTGTGGCAATAAACACTCTTATTAGTAAAGAAGAAAAGTTTCATAGTTATGTAACTCAGCTATCACCTTAATATTATAAAAATAAAAGCAAATTAAATCCAACATAAGCAAAAGAAAGGGAACAAAAAAATGTAAGAGTAGAAATTAATGAGATATAAAATAGAAAAACAATAAAGGAAAATCAATAAAATCAAAAACCTATTCTTTAAGGAGATGAATCATATTGTTCAGAAAAATAAATTAGGAGAGAGAGTAAATTACCAATGTCAGGAATAAGAAAAGGGATACAATCATATAATGGTATAGACATAAAAAGTACAATTACGAGACTGGTCAAGATGGCTGACTTCTAAGAAGTGTGCCTCTCTCATGGGGAGAAATAGAAGGAACAAGTAAACACATCATCTTCAACTGAAACATCCAGGTACATATATTGGGATTCATCAAGAAAACAACTCAACCCACAAATGGAAAAAAGCAAGGCAGAATGACCACCCAACATGGAGCCAGGGGAGCCTCCCCAACCTAGGGAAGCAGTGAGTGAGTGAGCGAACTTGGGGACCCCACACTTCTCCCATAGATCTTTGTAACTCTCAGGTCAAGAGATCCCCTCATGAACCCACTCCATCAGGGCCTGCAGTCTGACTTGCAGAGCTACATTGAATCTCAGTGGAGCAGCCATTCAGGCACATATGGAGCCCTCAGAGCTTTATATATCTGAGCTTCCTGGCAAAAGAAACTGCACCTTCAGCAGAGCAGGATGTTAGGCCACTGCACATACCCCCTAGGCAGGGGAATGAATCTAGGGGGCTGGCAAGCGATAGTCTATAGGCTCTGCTTCTATGGCACATTGCAGGATAAGACCCACTGGCTTGGAACTCCAGCCAACCACTGGTAGTAGTGTTACACCTTCCTGAGATGGAGCTCCCAGAGTGAGGGCAGGCTGCCAATAGCCTTAGTTGTTGTTTACTTCAGTGCAGCCACTGCTTTTTTTTTTTTTTTTTTTTTTAACATAGGTCCATGAATCCGCTTCTCCTCACTATGCAGGACCTCATGACCAAGGTCACCAGGCACCCTTGCTAGTGTTTTACAGCTGGTAGTGCTTCTCAGTCGCTATGAGATGGAACTTCCAGGGGAAGGGATGAGCCACCATCTTTGCTGTTTCACAGCCTTAGCCATTTTTACTTTCAGGCTCTACAGAGTCCAAGGCAACTAGGGACTGGAGCTATCCCCCAGCGCAGTTCTGCAGCAGCTCTACACAGAAGCAGGCAGTCTGCTTTTTCATGTGAATCCTTCATTTCTTTTCACTGGGTAGGATCTTCTATCTGAAGTCTACAACCAGCCCCACTGGTGTGTTCAGGCTGGCAACAGGTCAGTATCACCCTGATGGACCTCCCAGAAGGAGGGGAATACCACCATCTTTGCTGTTTTACAGGCTTCACTGTTGATAACTGCATGTTCTGGAGAATCCAAAGTGACTAGGGACTTCAGTGGAGCTCAGGAAACTGCAGCAGCCCTATGGAAAAGTGGCCACACTGTTTGTTACATGGATTGTTAATTCATATCTCCTCAGTGGGTAGGTCCTCCAGGCATGAGTCTCCAGCCACACCCCGCTGGGGCTATCAAGCCAGTAGAAGTTCTGACATTCCCTGGTACAAAGTTCCCAGTGGAAGGGTGGGTTGTCATCTTTGCTGCCTTGCAGCCATTGTTCTTGCTGTGTCCAGGCTCTGGAGGGTCCATGGTGACCAGGGGCTGGTCCAGATCTCCAGCACAGAGCACCCACCTCACAGAAAAATAGTCAGGTTGTTCTTCATGCAGACTCTAGTCCACACTTCCCCTCATGGGGCAGGGATGCACAACCTGGGACTCTAGCACAACCACCCTGCCACCACCTGACCGCTTTAATCAGAGGCAGCCCAGCAGTTACAGGAACAGCTACATGTACATAAGTAAGAACCAACACAAGAACTCCAGCAACTCAAATAGCCAGAGTGTCTTATGTCCTCCAAACAACCACAGTAGTTCTCCCTTAATCAGGAAGAACTGGCTAAAATGACAGGACTACAATTCAGAATGTGGATAGGAACAAAGATCACCGAGATTTAGAAGAATTGTAAAGCCGAATCCAAGGAAACTAAGAATCAAAATAAAATAATGCAGGAGTTTACAGATGATATAGCCAGTATAAAAAAAGTACCTAACTGATGTGACAAAACTGAAAAACACACTACAAGAAGTTTGAAATGCAATCACAAGTACTAAAAGCAGAAAAGACCAAGCTGAGAATCTCAGAACTTGAAGACCGGCTTTCTTAAATAAGACAGTCATATAAAAATTAAAAAAAAAAAAAAAAAGAATACAAAGGAATGAATAAAGTCTCTGAAAAATATGGGATTATGTAAAGAGGCCAAATCTACAAATCATTTGCATCCTTGAAAGAGATGGAGAGAAAGCAAACAACTTGGTAAACATATTTCAGTATATCATCCATGAAAACCTCCCCAACTTTGCTAGAGAGGCCAGCAGTCACACTCAGGAAATATCAAGAACCTCTGCAAGATTCTATACAAGATTATTGCCAAAATACATAATCATCAGATTTCTCAAGGTGAAAATGAAAAAAAGAATATTAAACACAGCTAGACAGAAAGGGCAGGTCACCTACAAAGGGAACCCCATCAGGTTAACAATGGACTTCTCAGCAGAAACTCTATAAGCCAGAGAAGATTGGGGGTCTGTATTTAACATTTGTAAAGAAAAAAAATCTTCAAATGAAAATTCTATATGCAGTAAAATTAAGCTTCCTAACTAAAAGAGAAATAAGATCCCTTTTAGATAAACAAATACTAAGGGGGTATTTTACCACCAGACCTGCCTTATAAGAGATCTTGAAAGGAGCATTAAATATAGAAAGAAATAACCACTAGCAGCCAATACAAAAACACACTTCAATACTCAGACCAGAAACACTATAAAGCAACCACAAAATCAAGCCAGCATAATAACCAGATAACAGTACAATGACAGAATCAAATCCATGCATATCAATACTAACCTTGAATGTAAAGTGGCTAAATGCCCTATTTATAAGGCACACAGTGGCAAGCTGGATAAAAAGAAAGACCTAGTGGTATGCTGTGTTCAAGAGATCCATTTCACATGCAATGACATCCATAGGCTCAAAATAAAAGAATGAGGGAAAATCTACCAAGCAAATGAAAATCAGAAAAAAAGCAGGAGTTGCAATCATAATTTCAGACAAAACAGACTTTAAACCTCAAAGGTCAGAAATTACAAAGAAGGGCTATACTTAATGGCAAGTGGTTAAATTCAACAAAAAGACCAAATTATCCTAAATATGCATGCACCTAACACAAGAGCACAAGCAAGCTCTTAGAGACCTACAAAGAGACATAGGCTCCCACACAATAATAGTGGGAGACTTCGACATTACACTGACAGTATTAGACACATCACTGAGGCAAAAATTTAACAAAGATATTCAGTAACTGAACTCAACATTTCATCAAATAGACATAAGAGACATCTACAGAACTCTCCAGACAAAAACAACAGAATATACATTCTACTCATTGCCACATGGCACACACACTAAAATTGACCACACATCAGACAAGAAAACAATTCTCAGCAAATGAAAAAAAAAAATGAAATCATACCAAACACGCTCTTGTAGCACAGTGCAATCGAGATACACATCAAGGCTAAAAAAATTGCTTAACACCATATAATTACATGAAAATTAAATTACATGTTACTGAATGACTTTTGCATAAATAATGATATTAAGGCAGATATCAAGAAGTTTCTTGAAACTAATGAGAACAAAGATACAAAATACCAGACTCTCTGGGACACAGCTAAAGCAGTATTAAGAGGGGGGATTTATAGCACTAAATGCTCACAACAAAAAGTTAGAAAGATCTCAATTTAATGACCTAACATCACAACCACGAGAACTAGAAAATCAAGAGCAAGCAGAACCCAAAGCTAACAGAAGACAAAAATAACCAAACTCAGAACTAAACTGACAGAGGTCAAAACACACAAACAAAAATTTCAAAAGATCAATGAATTTAGGATTTGCTTTTCTGAAATAAAAATGAACATAGATAGAATGCTAGGTAGACTAATGAAAAAAGAGAGGATTCAAATAAACACAATTAAAAGTGGCAAAGGGTATGTTACCACTAACCCCACAGAAATACAAACAACCATCAGAGACTACCCTGAATACCTTTATGCACACAAACTAGAAAATCTAGACAAGGTGAATAAATTCCTGGACACATACAACCTCCCTCAAATTCCTCTTTTGAACAGACCAATAATGAGCTCTGAAATTGAATCGGTAATAAATAGCCTACAAACCAAGAAAAGTCCTAAAACAGATAAATTCACAGCTTAATTCTACAAGATGTACAAAGAGAGCTTGTACCATCTCTACTAAAACTACTCCAACAAATCGAGGAAAAGGGACTCCTCCCCTACTCATTCTGAGGCCAGCATCATCCTGATATCAAAACCTGGCAGAGACACACACACAAAAAAACTTCAGGCCAATAACTATGATTAACATTAATGCAAAAATCCTTAACAAAATACTGGCAAACCGAATCCAGCAGCACATCAAAAACCTAATCCATCATGATGAAGGAGGCTTTATCCTTGATATACAAAGTTGGTTCAACATACATAAATAAATAAACATGATCCATCACATAAACAGAACTAAAGACAAAAACCACTTGATTATCTAAATGGATGAAGTAAAGGCTTTCAATACAATTCAACATCACTTCATGTTAAAAACTCAAACTACGTATTGAAGGACCATAATATAAAATAGAAGCCATCTATGGCAAATCCACAGCCAACATAATACTGAATGAGTAAAACCTGGAAGCAATCCCCTTGAAAACTATCACAAGCAAAAATCTCATCTCTCTCCACTCCTATTCAACATCGTATTAGAAGTCCTGGCCAGAGCAATCAGGCAAGAGAAAGAAATAAACATCTAAATAGAAAGTGAGAAAATCAAACTATTTCAGTTTGCAGATAAGATGATTCTCTATCTAGAAAACCCCATAGTGTTGGCCCCAAAACTCCTTAAGCTGATGAACAACTTCAAGAAAATTTCAGGATACAAAATTGACATACAAAAGTCACTAGCATTCCTATATAGCAACAACAGCCAAGCTGAGAGCAAATAAGGAATGCAATCCCATTCACAATAACCACAAAAGGAATAAAATGCCTAGGAATACAGCTAACCAGATAGGTAAAAGATCTCTACAATGAGAATTACAGAACACTGCTCAAAGAAATCAGAGATGACACACAAAAATAAGGAAGACATTCCATGTTTAGGGAAAGGAAGACTCAATATCATTAACATGGTCCTACTACCCAAAGCAATTTTTAAATTCAGTGCTATTTCTATCAAACTATCAATGACATTCTTCAAAGAACTAGAAAAAGTAAATAAATTCATATGGAATCAAAGGAGAAAAAAAGCCCAAATAGTCAAGACAATCCTACGCAAAAAGAACAATGCTGGAGGCATTATGTTACCTGACTTCAAACTATATTACAGGGCTACAGTAAACAAAACAGCATGGTACTGGTGCAAAAATAGGCACATAGACCAAGGGAACAGAATAGGGAGCCCAGCACTAAGGTCTCACACCTACAACCATCTGATCTTTGAAAAAGCTGAAAAAAAACAAGCAACAGATAAAGAATTTTCTATTCAATAAATGCTGCTGAGACAAAAGGCTAGCCATATGCCGAAGACTGAAACTGGGCCCCTTTCTTACAGCATACACAAAAATCAACTCAAGAGAGATTAAAAGCTTAAATGTAAAACCCAAAACTATAAAAATCCTGGAAGACAACCTAGGCAATACAATCCTGGACATAGGAATGGGTAAAGGTATATAAAGTTTGCTTAATATTTAAAAATTGGTAAATGTAAATCACCTTAGTGACAGACTAAAGAAGAAAAACTGCATGAACATATAAAAATATGAATACAAGCCATATAGCAAAATCCAACATACATTCCTGGAACAAACTCTCAGAAAGTTGTAGGAACTTGACAGAAACTTCCTTCAAACTGGTAAACAGCATCTATATATTAAAAAAAAAAAAAAAAAAAAAACCTGCAGTTAATATCATATTTTAAAATGAAATGCTTAATTTAATGTGTCAAATTGGTTAGGCTATGGTGCCTAGGTTTTTGGTCAAACAGTAGTGTAGTTGTTGCTATCAAAGTTATTTTTTTTTCAATTTATTTATTTATTTGTATATTTTTGAGACAGGGTCTCGCTCTGTTTCCCAAGCTGGAGTGCAGTGGTGTGATCTCAGCTTACTGCAATCTCCATCTACTGAGTTCAAGCAGTTCTCCCACCTCGGCTTCTCAAGTAGCTGAGACCACAGGTATGTGCCACCATCAACCACTCATTTTTGTATTTTTTGTAGAGAAGGGGTTTTGCCTTGTGCCCAGGCTCGTCTCAAACTGTTGAACTCAAGCTATCTGCTTGCCTTGGCCTCCCCACATGCTAGGATTATAGGCATGAGCCACTGTGCCCCACTGAAAGTATTTAGATGTGATTAACATTTAAATAAGTAGACTTTGAGAAAAGCAGATTACCCTCCATAATATGGGTGGGGATCATCCAATCAATTGAAGGCCTTAAAAGAAAAAAGACTTTTGTCTCTCTAAAAACACTACCTCCAGACTGCCTTTGGAATCCATCTGTAACATCAGCTCCAGCCAGTATTTTTAACCTGCTGACTTGCTGTGCAGGTTTTTTACTTACCAGCCCCCACGATAGCAGGAGACAGTTTTCTAAAACGATCAATCAGTTTCCCTCTCTGTGTACACACACACACACACACACAGGCACAACCCTACACACACATTCCATTTGTTCTGTGTTCTGTTTTCTCTGGCAAAATCTAATCTAATTAACCAGAAGATAAAAAAAAATACAAGATAAGAATGCCTACTCTCACTAGTTCCATTCAGCATTGTACTGGAGTCTTGCTATAGGATCAGACTAAAATAAGAAATAAAAGACATAAAGACTGCAAAGGAAGAAGTAGAACTGTCTTCATTTTCAGATAATATGATCATCTTTATAGTAAATTCGAAAGAATATACACATGTTAGCATGAAAATGAGTTTAGCAAGTTTGCAGAATAAAATGTCAATATACAAAAGTCAATTGCATTTCTGTGAACTAGGAGTGAAAAATTAGAAGTTGAAATTTTAAAAATGAAACCATTAACAATGGCATAAAAATCTTAAACACTTAGAGATAAATTTGACAAAAGATATGCAAGACCTATACCCTGAAATCTGTGAAGCATAAAGAAGACATATTAGACAGACAGGTAAACTATGATCATGGATTGAAAGATCTGGAGATGTTAAAATGCCATTGCTTCCAAAATTGACCCATAAATGTAACAGAATCTCAGTCAAAATTCCAGCATCCATTCAGAAAATTTTTGGTGCTGATTATGAAATTTGTATGGAAATTTACAGAACCTAGACTAGCCAAAATCATTTTAAAATGGGATAAAAAGTTAAAGAAATAATATTACCTGATATCTATATATAATATAAAGGTACATTAATCAAGACAATGTAGTACTGACATATATTTTGACATATATAAATGGAACAGAATAGTGAGTACAGTGCTGGACTCACATGTACATGATCAATTGACTTTCATCAAAGATGCCAAGACTATTCCATGGGGAAATATTAATATTTTCAAAAAACGATGCTGAGAAAATTGGATTGCTACATGAAAAAATAAATGGTTCCTCAACCATTACATCACACCATGTACTCAAACTAATTAAAATGACTCATAAGCCTATAAAAGTTAACAGTATAAAATTTCTAGAAGAAAATGAGGAGAAATTTTAGTCACTTTGCATTTGCCACAGATTTTAAAAATACAACACAAAAAACTTTTTGTCAATGAAAAATGTAAATTTAAAATTACATAAAATTCAATAACTTTACAAAAATCAATACATTGAAATTCACCAAAATAAAAAACATTTTTTATTTAAAAGATACTGTTATAAAAATGAAAAGATAAACCAAATACTGAGAAAAAAAAAATTGCAAAAATACCCAATACTTGTATCTATGCTATATAAACATTAGAATATAAACAACCCAATTAAAATGGGCAAACATTTGAGCAGAAAGTTTAATTAAGAAATACAGAGATGAAATAACCACATAGAAAGATATTCAACATCATTAGTCATTATGGACATGTGAAACAAAAACACCTTGAGATACCCCTACACTCCTCTAAGAATGTCCAAAATTAAAAAAAAAAACCAAAAAACAAAAACCTTAAAGTATTTGGTACGTATCTAGAGCAAACAGGGCTCTTATATACTGCAGGTGGCAGCATCAAATGGTACAGCCTTTTTGCAAAAAAGCTTAGTGGTTTTTGAAAACATTAAACATGCAACTGGTGTATGATTCATAATTATTTATCTTCTAGCTAACTACCCAAGAGAAATAAAAACATATGTCCACAAACTGATTTCTTACCCAAATGCTCATAGCAGTTTTATGTATAATAGTCAAAAACTGCAAAAAAAACTAATGAATATCGTCAAGTCAATAAACAAATCATTACATATGCATTAGTATACCACTCAGCAATGAATATCAATTAACTGTTGTTATATACAACGGTGAATGGATCTCCACAAACAATTAGGCTAAACAAAAGAAACTCCACTGAAAATGGTATATAATACATGATTTTATTTTTATAAAAATTCTAAAAAACACAAAGTAATCCATGGTGACATAAAGCATGTTTGTCATGGGTTGCTGGGCAACCAGACAGGGTCAGAGATTGGTAAGAGAGAGGAATAACAAAGGCGTGTGAGAGATATTTTGGTGACAATTAATATATTTATTATCTTCATTGTGTTTATGGTTTCATGAATATATATTTATATCAAAGGGCATCAAATTTTGCAATTTAAATATATTCTATTTAACACACATCAATTTTACCACAACAAACTGCTTAACATGCAAAGAAAAAACATAAACACCTCAATAAAACAATCAAATAAATTAAAGAGTTAGCATGTACAATGTGACCCTGATTTCTTCAGCTATTTGGTGTCATTAAAAAGGGATTGCTCGGCCAGGGGCGGTGGCTCACACCTGTAATCCCAGCTCTTTGGGAGGCCGAGTCAGGCAGATCACAAGGTCAGGAGATTGAGACCATCCTGGCTAATACAGTGAAACCCCATCTCAACTAAAATTAGCTGGGCGAGGTGGCGGGCACCTGTAGTCCCAGCTACTTGGGAGGCTGAGCCAGGAGAATGGCGTGAACCCAGGAGGTGGAGCTTGCAGTGAGCCGAGATCGCGCCACTGCACTCCAGTCTGGGAGATGGAGTGAGACTCTGTCTCAAAAAAAAAAAAAAAAAAAAAAAAGGGAGATTGCACTACTATTAAAAGGAATTAAGAGAGATAGTATGCAGATAAAATACATGGTCTTGAATAATATCCTGGCTGTTAAGAAGATTTTTTTCTTGCAAAAATTGGTACATTTGAAAACTGAGGATTAGATGATGCTAGAAAATTATTAATAATTTTTAGACATTATAGTATATTTGACTCCATGTGTATTTTTTTTTTTTTTTTTTTTTTTTTTTGGAGATGGAGTCTCACTCTGTCACCCAGGCTGGAGTGCAGTAGCGCGATCTGGACTCACTGCAACTTCCGTCTCCTGGGTTCAAGCGATTCTCCTGCCTCAGCCTCCCGAGTATCTGCGACTACAGGCACACGCTGCCAGGTCCAACTAATGTTTTGTATTTTAGTAGAGATAGGGTTTCACCATGTTACCCAGGCCGGTCTCGAACCCCTGAACTCAGGCAATCCGTCCACCTCAGCCTACCAAAGTGCTAGGATTAGAGGCATGAGCTACTGCACCCGGCCATGTTTTTAGTTTTAAGAGTTGTACAATTAAGTAAAGAATGAATGTGAAGATATTTTGTTTACTTTAAAATAGTTAAGTATTAATAAAATATGATAAGAAAAAAATTGGGAAGTAGGCTTCTGGTTAGTGTTTTAATGAATGTTTGGTTTTCTGGAATAGATTACAGATATTAAGTTGACGAATCCTATTCTACCATTGAAATAATAAAGATGTCACATTGGACTCATGAGCAGAAAGTGAGCCATTTAAATGGAGTCTACAGTAAAAATGATGGAATTATGATGCTCCATTTATATCCTATGGACTGACCCACTGTAAGTCAAAAGAAAGACCCATATAGCCAGGTTTTATGTTATATTTTCCTCTAAAAACATAGTATATGAGGAAAAGAGGTTTCCATTGAAAACTTCTCCATTCTCCTTCACTCATTTTGGCTGGTATTTCATGCATGTTATTATAGTCCTGGTCATTCTTTCCCTCTAGATTCACACTCTCACATTATAGCTACATCACAAAAAAAACCTTTTCCTGTTACCCAATTCTAGTGGCACTATGAGTGAATGAATTTAGTCATTCACGTACTCTACAAATATTTACGGAATGCCAGTTAGAATGATTTTTAATTTCATACATTATAATTATCTGTGGAGCTTTTAGTATCTAGAAACTTCTGAGAGCCACCATTGAAAATATTCACTCATAAAGGCTTGTGTGGGACCTAGAGAACTTTATTAAAAGAAATACAAACAAACAAAAAATGTTCACAGATGTTTTTCATTCTGTGCTGTGTTTGAGACTCACTGGCCTAGTGTATGACACTCTCTGTGCTAAACACTGAAAATAATAACTAGGTATAAGACAGATGTATTTCTTGTTCTCACTAAATTCATACACTTAGTCTCTTACTCATGATTCAGTCTTATGATTTTGGATATTATCTTAATCTATTCAGAATGTTATAACAACAACAGAAAATAGGCTGGGTGGGTTCAAAACAAAAGACATTTATTTTTCACCATTCTAGAGGCTGGGAAGTCCAAGATTCTATAGATTACATGTTTAGTGAAGACCCACTTCCTGGTTCATAGACTGTCTTCTTCTCTGAGTCCTCACATGGTAGAAAGGGTGAGTGATCTCTCTGGAATCTCTTTTAGAATAACACTAAACCCATTCATAAGGGCTCTACCCTATGACCTAACAACCTACCAAATGCCTCACCTTTTATTACCATCACATTGGTGATTAGGATTTCAACATATAAACTTTGGGAAGATGCATTCAGTCTATAGCACTTCACTTCTAGTACCCCCAAATTCATGTCCTTCTTATATGCAAAATATATTTATTTTATCCCAACAGACCCCAAATCTTATCCCATAATTAACTCTAGGGTATAAAATTAAAAGTCTCATCTAAATATTATTTAATTAGAAATGGATGAGAGTCAATGTATGATTGATCCTGAGACAAATTGTTCTCCAGCTGTAAACCTCCAAAACCAAACAAGTTATGTGCTTCCAAATTACAGTAGTGGGACAGGCTTAGAATATGTATTTTCATTTCAGAAGGGAGAAACAGAAAAGAAGACACAATGGACCACAAGTAAGTCCAAACTACAAGGCAAACTCCTTATCTTAAGGCTTGAATATAACCCTTGTGAGTTCCACATTCTGCCCTCCAAACCCACTGGCGTAAAAGTTCCACTTTCTGGACCCATTGATGCAGCAGTCCTGCCCTGCTGTGGTTGGAAAGCAAAAAAAAAAAAAAATAAAAAAAAAAAAAAAGAAAAAAAAA
>NC_045445.1:9749741-9807010 GCF_002776525.5 Piliocolobus tephrosceles | reverse complement strand
TATATATATATATATATATATATATATACCTTTTTTTGAGAAAATAAGAGATTTCATTTGGATATAATGAGTGTCAAAATGTAATATCAAGCAGATATGACTTATCTGCTTGGCATTTAATATAGACTGAATGTTTGTGTTGCCCCAAAATTAGTATGAATGAGCATGGCTATATTTCAATAAAACTTTATTTATGGACATAAAACTTTCAATTTTATTTGATTTTATGTATAAATACACTTTTTCAGAATTTTTGCGTAACCACTTGAAAATATAAATATTATCTTTAGTTTGCTGGCCATATAAAACAATTGGAGACTAGATTTTCCTATGTGCCATGGTTTGCCAATCCCTGGCCTAGATGATGAATATTACAGTGTCTACACTAGGGCAAAGATAAAGAGTCAAGAACATATACTAGAACCAAGACTTTCAATTGACAGAATGCTAGAAATATTACAGAGAAAAGAAATTGGAAGAACTCCTAGTTTCTGCCTTGGGGAACTAAATAGACAGTTGTATTGTTCACTTACCAAAAAATACAATGGAATAAGTACGTTTATAAGAATGTTATAACTTACATGAGGTGTTTTGAGGTTGGGTTCTCTCTCTAATTACATTCTCTCAGACTTTTACTTAAATTTCTTTCATTCGTTCTCCTAGCTAACCATATAAACTTTAATTGTTAAGATCAGACTTAAGATTTCAGCTTCTCCAGAAAACCTTTTCTTATTTCTATTGCCAGCACTGACTTGAAAACATGAAGGGGAAATAAAGATATTCCCAGACAAAAGAAAAGCTGAGAAATTTCATCAACACCAGAACTGTCCTACAAAAAATGCTGAAGGGAGTAGAAAATGACATTAGAAAGCAATAGTAATCTCCTGAAGGTACAAAACTCATTGGTTATAATAAGTACACAGAAAAACGCAGACTATTATAACACTGTTACTGTGGTGTACAAACTACTCTTACCGTAAGTAGAAAAAGTAAATAATGAATCAATCAAACAGTAACTACAACAACTTTTCAAGACATAATACAATAAGATACAAATAGAAAAAAAAAGATTAAAAGTGGGGACACAAAATTTAGGGGTAAAGTTTTTATTAGTTTCCTGTTTGTTTCTTTATGCAAACAGTGTTGTTATCAGTGTTGTTAAAATGATAGGTTATAAGATAGCATTTACAAGCCTCATGGTAACCTGAAACCAAAAACCATACAATGAAGAAACAAAAAATAAAAAGCAAACAAGTAAATAATATCACCAAAGAAAATTACCTTTACTAAAAAAAGACAGAAAGGAAAGAAAGAAGGAAGGAAGAGAAGACCACAAAATAACCAGAAAACAAATAACAAAATCGAAAGAGTAGAAGTCCTTATCATTAGTTACATTGAATGAACTAAACTTTTAGTGAAAGCCAAAAAAAGTCTTTAAGATGTTTAATTCATCTTTTCCTTTCATTCTTAAACTTTTCCCCTCATGGACTCTCATCTTCACCCTCAGTTTTACTTTATCCTTTCCTTGGGATTTTGAACTCTTACAATGATTTACTAAACTTATTTCTGTATGAACCAGATGAAAAACTGCAAATAAGTGCAAACCATTGCAAAATACTGAATTGGAGAAGAACATTAATTCCCCTGGAAGCTTCACTTTATCCACACTGCACTCATGCTGATTAATTTCAACTAAGTATTTCTTGAATCTCAGAAATCCTTCATCCTTTTCCTTATCTCATGTTGACTTCCTATCACATTCCTCACAGCTGTTATTCAAACCTCTTCACTCTCCTTCCAGGTCACTAGAAGGAGCAGACATTGCTGCTTACTTATTTAGATGGAGTCTATCCAAAGTGTTGAGGCTCAGAAACCAGTACCTTACCTCAAAACATAGCACTTTGACATGGTAAACTGAGGAAGCCTCAAGGTCTCTCTGATCTTCTCCCCGTCAACAACCATGGTTGCTCAATCCTCTGTCTTTCCCAAAGCACAGAATAAAGATTTTTTTTCTCTGATGTTCCCGTATCTGTCTAAAGCCTGGACCTGCTAAAGAAGAAAATTGCCTCTAAGCCCTTCCCTGAGGTTTCTTTAACTGAACTTATGTTGCAGGAAGAAAGACTGAAGTCTGTTAACACACGTGGAGAGACTTTTGTCGCAAACCATTGTCTGCTCTGCAGACCCAACAGACTTTGTCTCAGACTACTGTTCTTCAAGCTCATTGAATTCCCTTCAAAATTATGTACCACACGCCCCCCCTACAAAATCATCCACACTTCCCCATCTCTTTTTGACCTAAGGAGAAGGGTATATAATTACCTTTACCCCATCTTGTTTGTGGTGGAATAATCACTGTGATATTTCCCCTCATACATGCTAATAAAACTGTATGCCATTTCCCCTATTAAGCTGACTGAGTTGATTCTTTTTTTTTTTTTTTTTTTTTTTTTTTGAGACGGAGTCTCACTCTGTGGCCCAGGCTGGAGGGCAGTGGCCGGATCTCAGCTCACTGCAAGCTCCTCCTCCCGGGTTCACACCATTCTCCTGCCTCAGCCTCCCAAGTAGCTGGGACTACAGGCGCCCGCCACCTCGCCCGGCTAGTTTTTTGTATTTTTTAGTAGAGACGGGGTTTCACCGTGTTCGCCAGGATGGTCTCGATCTTCTGACCTCGTGATCCGCCCGCCTCGGCCTCCCAAAGTGCTGGGATTACAGGCTTGAGCCACCGCACCCGGCCCTGTGAGTTGATTCTTCAGCAAACATATGAAGGACAAAAAGGAAGCTTTCCCCCTGTGCCCACAAGAGCAATCTCTTTCATTTTCTCACATTAATTCAAAACCTTCCTATATGTTCATTCACTTTTAAAATTCTAACAAATTCAAAGCAAGAGCAGTTCTTGTGCCATTCTAAGACTTTTATCTTCATCTGTTAACTGAAACACGTTCATTCCTGCTCCCTCTAGAATCAGAATCTGACAGTTATCCCTCCTTTTCTGGCATTTTTGAATCTCTGTTTATTAACTGCTTTTCTTTTTGCCTAAAAGCATACTGAAATTTCCTGATCCTTAAATAAACGCTTTGTGTCTTAACTTTCCTAACAATCTGAATTACCATTCTGTTTTTCCATTAAACAAAAGTGTGTAAGACATCCATCAGAAGACACAGATTTAGCCCTATACTTTTTAAGCCAACCTAATTCATTCAGATTTGGGTCTCATATTGGTAAACCAAGGATAATGAAGAAGAGCTGAATGCCTTTTAAATAATAGTAAGGCCTATCTCATAATTCCCAATTTTGTCTCTGTTTCACTTTACCTCTGCCTGGCTCTTAACCTATGCCTTTGCCTCCCATTTTAAGTTTGATGCCCATCCTGCGGACTGAATGATTTTTACATCACCCCTAGTTTCTTTAAGAAACCTCTCTAACTCTTCTCACCCTTTCTTTGTGCAGTAGTATTCTGCAAACCAACTCCAGGTACCTGTTTCTTTGGTGAGATTTCTTTGGAGAAATTGTTCTGACACAAAGCAGATAAAATAGCATTTCCTAGTCACCTACCCTGAGAGAGAGGATTCTGCAGCACAGACTATGGCATTCTGACCTACGTGATACTACAATTTGAATGTTAGAAGCCAAATTATCATTCTAAGCCCATTATAGGTATTACCTCATTTGATTTTCACCACAACTCTTTAAGGTAGGTACTGTTATTGTATCAATTTTATGTGGGAGGAAACTGAGTCACTGAATTGCTAAGGCCTTTGCTTATGGTGATGCACAGCTGGTAAATGAGAGAAAAGGGATTTTAACCAGCCAGATTATCTCCAGAAACTATGCTATTCAGGCAAACTTTTTCTAATGAGTTTGTACACAGTTTAAAGAAGAGCTCTTAACTGCTTCAATCATCATTTAGTACGTTCTTTTTAAAAATGTAGAACACCTCCTGGGAGCCTCATTTTGAAACAAAAAAAAAAAAATGGCTAATAATCAAGTCAAGATTGAACTGCGTTGCCTCTTCTACTGATTGAATTTTATAATCAATAGTCTCAAATGATGCCAACTTATCTAAGCATACCAACCAGAAATGAAGTCGCAAGCACTACCATATTAACTACATGGTATAAGTATGTGAACTGTCAAGAACAACAGTTGGTTTGTGAATGATTTCTAAACTTGACAAACTTCATCTATAAATTAGATTCATTTAAGTGGCTATGCAAATCACTTATGTCTTCCTCAAGAACTTTTTATTTAATGTGCTAATTAGTTTCTGACATAATTGGACATAATACAGCTACTGATTAAAAGAGCACTTCTGCAAAGGCAGAATGGTAAGTAGCTATAAAACCAAGTTCAAGAAACTCTAGAAAAACTTTCTTTACTGTATTTTGTCCACAAAGGTTAATTCAGGCCAGAGGAAGTCCTGTTTAGAAGTTTCCCTAAGAAAAAAGGTGACTGACTAGGTAGAAACAGTCCCTTATATTTATATGGCACTTTATACTGTGTAAAGCATTTTTACTTCCATTATTACAATTGTGGCTCTCAACTCTGCTGGGGTATGCGAGATGTCAAGATTTTTTTTTTTTTTCTATTTTTAAATTTGTATCCCATTTTGTCTTAGTTTACAGGAAGCTCAAAACTACACTGAATAAGGCCAGGTATGGTGGCTCACACCTGTAATCCCTGCACTTTCAGAGGCTGAGGTGGGCGGATCACTTGAGGTCAGGAGTTTGGGATCAGCCTGGCTAACAAGGTAAAACCCTGTCTCCAATAAAATACAAAAATTAGCCTGGAGTGGTGGTGGGTGTCTGTAATCTCAGCTACTCAGGAGGCTGAGACAGGAGAAACGCTTGAACCCAGGAGGTGGAGGCTGTAGTGAGCTGAGATCATGCCACTGCACTCCAGGCTGGGCAACAGAATAAGACTCCTTCTTAAAAAAAATAATAAATAAGTAAAATTTAGGAATAAATAAACAGAATAATTTTGTGTAAATATAAGTGCAACTTTACACCTTTTACCTCTATATTGTTCTGATCTTCCCCCTTACTCTAATCATTTTTTGAAAGTATTTAGCTGTTTATTTTCATTATAAGCTTCCACAAGTATTTTTTAAAATATATAAGGTATAAATTCCAAATACATCAAAATGGGTAACACTTCCTCCTAGCAAAATGGTAGGCCCAAGGACTCATCACCAGAGCACAGAACCCAATCTCACAAGTGCACCTATCAAAAGAGCCCTGCTACTTCACATTGTCATAGAAAAAGCTCATAATATGATGCACAATACAAACATACACTTAAGCATTATTAAGATAAATTCATAATTTATATGTTCTTCTGCCACTGTTTATTTGGCCAATAATACATCATGAAGATATTTCCATGTAGGTATAGACAGATCTACATTATTTGACTAAATGGACTATTAGACTTTTTCCCATAGAGTTGTTTGATCTCCTTATATATTCTGGTTATTAATTCCTTGTCAGATGGGTAGTTTGCATATATTTTGTATCATTCTGCAGGTTGTCTCTTCACTTGGTTGACTGTATGCTTTGCTCTGCAGAAGCTTTTTAACTTGATGTGATCCCACATGTTCATCATTCCTTTGGTTGCCTGTGCTTGTGGGGTATTACTCAAGAACCAGTTCAATGTCCTGGAAAATCTCCCCATTGTTTTAGTAGTTTTACAGTTTCAGGTCTTAGATTTAATGTATAATATTTCATTATATGGATGATACTTAAAAATTTAACTTGCTCCCGTTCATAGGCCTTTACAAAAAAGGTGGATCATACTTTATAATATTGTTTTCAATTTCTTATTTTTTATCTGGGTGCCTTGTTTATATCTTCACTCATTATTCAATTTAGTTGTTTTGTTTTTTAATTTATTGATGTTTTAAGAGTCTTTACATATTACAGAACTTTTCATTTTTCTCTTGTGTGAAAAAAATATGTTTCACAGTCTGTTAGCAACTGAAAGAAAACAAATGGAAGAGGCATTCTATCTGGCAGAAGAACATTTAGAGTGGAGAAAAGAGCAGGAGCCTCAAGTGCAACAAGAAAACCAGTGTGACTTAGATTAAAATAGAAAGGTGAAATATGAAGCAAAAAAGCACTTTGCAGTAATGTCATGTAGGGCCTTGTAGGCCTTTACAAGAGGCTTATTTTTACTCTGAATAAGAAGGAAAACCATTGGAAGATTGTAAAAAGATAAAGACATGATCTGAACAATGCTATAAAAGAGCTCTTCTGGCTAATGGGTGGAGTATAGGCTTGTCAGAGGATTGTAGGGAGTGAACAGAATCAAGGAAACTACTTAGGAAGAAAGATAATGTTTTTTGTTTTTTGTTTTTTTTGAGACGGAGTCTGGCTCTGTCCCCCAGGCTGGAGGGCAGTGGTGCGATCTTGGCTCACTGCAAGCTCCACCTCCCGGGTTCACACCATTCTCCTGCCTCAGCCTCCCGAGTAGCTGGGACTACAGGTGCCCGCCACCACGCCTGGCTAATTTTTTTGTATTTTTTAGTAGAGACAGGGTTTTACTGCGTTAACCAGGATGGTCTGGATCTCCTGACCTCATGATCTGCCCACCTCGGCCTCCCAAAGTGCTGCGATTACAGGCTTGAGCCACCGCGCCCGGCCGAAAGATAATGTTGGTGTGGACCAGGATTATACTAGTGAGACTTGATCAGATTCTGAATATATTTTGAAGATAAGGAACACATGATTTACTAACAGATTAGGTATGAAATATGAGAACAAGGGAGTTATGGATGTGTAGGGACCCACTTGGATCCCCAAAATTGTTATGAAGATCATTTTAAACTAGGGATGAGATTCAAAAGATGCAGAAAGAAGCTTTATCTGAGCTTCTATCTAACTGAAGGTGAAAATATCTGTTATAAATTCCCTCTTCTGGGCCACCCCACTCCCAGGAAGAAGAAAGAAAGTGAAACTGCAAAAAATCCTCTCTCGAGTTTTTCTTGCCAGAAAGGCCACTGGCACCTGCCTAAATTACCAATCACAAATTCTCTTCTCTCTCCTTTGTTTCTCAAAAGTCCTATTTGACTTTCCTAAAGAAAACATTTCTTCTTATAAAAGCCTTTCCTACCCCACTCAATAATAAATTACGTACTTAAACCTCTATCTCTTATTAGTGAGCTACTTCTTTTGTGCAGTTTCATAGGCATAGGATTCAACTTTGACTTTTCTCCTGTTAACCTGTCTATTGTCAGTTAACTTTGGAGGCCCCCAACTATTGTACCAAAGTCAGTAGAGGAAAAGTTTTTCCTCCCAATGACTTTCAAGGTTATTTTTCTGAACAGCTGCGAGGATAGTGTTGCCATCTATAGAGATAAGGAAAACTTAAAGCAAGTGGGTTGTGTGTAAGAGGTCAAAAGCTCAGGTAAATTTGAGGTGTTTACTAGATACCCTAGTTTTTTAAAAGGCAGGTAAATAGTTAGAAATTAATGTTTGGAGTGCAGGAGAGAAATCAGACTAGAGATATTAATTTAGGAGTCATTTCTATGCTGTGGAAAATCCAGGACCTTTTAGAGGATATATAAAAGGATTGCTAGATCCAATAGTAGTTCTATTTTTAGTTCTTTGGGAAATCTCCATATTGTCTTCCATAGAGACTGTACTAATTTACATTCCCACCAACAGTGTAAAAGAGTTCCCGTTCTCTGCATCCTTGCTAACATCTGTTATTTTCTTAATTTAATAGTAGCTGTTCTGACTGCAGTAAGATGATATGTTATTGTGGTTTTGATTTGCATTTCTTTAATGAGTACTAATGTTGAACATTTTTTAATAACCTCTTGGCCATGTGTGTCTTCTTTTGAAAAATGTCTATTAATGTTCTTTTCCCACCTCACTCAGGTTAAATAGAGAAGTGGACCAAAGACTAAATCCTAAGGCCCTCTAGTGGTTATTAGTAGGATTAATGAGAAAAAACCAGTAAAAAACATCACACAAGAAGAGAGTAGAAGGGAGGTTACCAGAGCCTAAGGGGGTTGGAGAGATGTTAGACAAAGGATAAAAAATTACAATTAGAGACTTCGTTAGGAGGAATAAGTTTCAGAGATCTATTTGACAGCAAGGTTATTATAGCTTATGACAACATATTGTATTCTTAAAACAATACCAAGAGTGTGGATGTTCACTGTTCTCAACTCAAAGTGACGACTGGATGAGGTAATGCACATGTTAATTAGCTAGAGAGCCATTCCGCAATGAATATATACTTTAAAACATCATTTTATGCAATAAATACAATCTTATCTGCTGATTTAAAAATAAATTATTTTAATTAAATAAACCAGCAAAGAAGAATGGACAGTGAGGTAGGAGGATGCATTTCTGAAGCGAAGTAAACAAAATAATGAATGCAGGAAGGAGTAATTGTTATGAAATGCTGCTGCTGGGCCAAGCAAAATGAAAACTAAAAATTAATCATTTAATTTAACAATGGGTGGCGTGAAAGGCACTGTTTCAATGGTAAGAAAAAGCCTATAGTTTTCCAATGAAACTGGTTCAATTGTCCCACAAGAACTGATGTTTATGAGTTCTTTGAATAAATACAGAAATTGATCCTTCTAGTCTTAAAGCTTAAGATATAATTGTTTTAATTCTCTGGAAATCAACCATCAGGCCTCCCATATAGTATTAAGGAGCTGAAATTTACCAAATCACTGAATCTGGAAGATGAGATGCCAGAGCCCTCAGCCATCATGACTGCCTAAGTGACCATCTGCTTGCTGATGACCAACTCCTCTTTCTTATCGTTCTCTAATTCCTGTTTTCCCACACGATTTCTTCCCTGCTATATAAACTCCTAATTTTAGTCAATCAAGGAAATGCATTTGAGACTGATCTCCCATCTTCTTGTTGCAGCACCTTAATAAAGTCTTCCTTTCGGGAAATATACACTGTCTCAGTGATTGGCTTTCTGTGTAGTGAGTAGCAGGCCCCACACCGAATCCCAGGTGTTTCAGCAACACAGGGAAGAATGGGAGGAGAAGAAGTGCAAAGGAAGAGCTGATAACTTTTTTTTTTTTTTTTTTTAATTTTTTTGAGACGGAGTCTCGCTCTATCGCCCAGGCTGGAGTGCAGTGGCCGGATCTCAGCTCACTGCAAGCTCCGCCTCCCGGGTTTAGGCCATTCTCCTGCCTCAGCCTCCCGAGTAGCTGGGACTACAGGTGCCCGCCACCTCGCCCGGCTAGTTTTTTGTATTTTTTAGTAGAGACAGGTTTTCACCATGTTAGCCAGGATGGTCTCGATCTCCTGACCTCGTGATCTGCCCGTCTCGGCCTCCCAAAGTGCTAGGATTACAGGCTTGAGCCATCGCACCTGGCCTTTTTTTTTTTGCAGCACTTTTATACTTTAAGTTCTAGGGTACATGTGCATAACGTGCAGGCTTGTTACATATGTATACTTGTGCCATGTTGGTGTGCTGCACCCATCAACTCGTCAGCACCCATCAACTCGTCATTTACATCAGGTATAACTCCCAATGCAATCCCTCCCCCTCCCCCCTCCCCATGATAGGCCCCGGTGTGTGATGTTCCCCTTCCCGAGTCCAAGTGATCTCATTGTTCAGCTCCCACCTATGAGTGAGAACATGCAGTGTTTGGTTTTCTGTTCTTGCGATAGTTTGCTGAGAATGATGGTTTCCAGCTGCATCCATGTCCCTACAAAGGACACAAACTCATCCTTTTTTATGGCTGCATAGTATTCCATGGTATATATGTGCCATATTTTCTTAATCCTGTCACTGATGGACATTTGGGTTGATTCCAAGTCTTTGCTATTGTGAATAGTGCCGCAATAAACATACGTGTGCATGTGTCTTTGTAGTAGCATAATTTATAATCCTTTGGGTATATACCCAGTAGTGGGATGGCTGGGTCATATGGTACAGATGTTCTATGACACATTAAATTGTAGAACACTGAAGGATGGAATGATGGTTTTTTTCTGTCTAATGGAGAATATAATATCAAAATTATAATTTTATTGCCTGGTAAGATGGTGAACAGTTTTGTACCTAACCCTGCAAATTTATTTCAATGTCTCTGTCCTCAGTAATTATGTAAGTCCATATTTCTCAAATGCTTTTGAAGCTCTGTTACTTTTCTAGTTTCTCCATTAATAAATTGAATAAAAGTTTGACATCCACTCATTACATATTTGTAAAAGAATTACATTATTAACAATTTGAGATGCATGTTTTAAGGTTTTGGTAATTTTTCATAGATGGGATTACCACATGAAGAACCACTGGAACAGAGATCAATCCTTAGTCAATGACGATCACCACAGCACATTTAGGATCTTTGAACCATTCCTGATCTCCCTCTTCCAGGGCTACTGACACCAACTGTTGTGTTCGAGTTGAGAAAAACAAGTTGGGCATATTTTCAGAGATCACACATGACAAAGTTTTAGGGAATTTAGGATTTTTAAAATTGGACACTTTTTACATGCCATTACTGTCTGCCAATTAGAAACTTATGGGGACCTTGTGATTTATCTTTCGAGAAGTCTCAAATTCCTGTATTAGGTGCCAGAGGTGCTCTGCAGATGAGTCTGGAAGACCTCAGCAGCTACCTGGCTTTCATTTTAAAAACTGAAGACTTGAGCACAATGTCCTAGCTTTGTTACCAGTGTTTGAGTCTAAAAGTCTGGAAAATGTCAAACGTGAGGTAAAGTATCAGATTGGCAGACATCTAGGAGTGTTTCTTTTGTTTAAGAAATGCTGTGGATTTCTGACTGCCAAATTTTAGAGTGGATGAAAGAAAAATTAGTGTCATCTAGTGGTCTGTAACACTCTTATGTCTGAAGAATGGTTAAAACCTGTATTTTCTAAACAGTAGATTAGTTTGAAAACATGTACATTCTCAGGATTCTATTTGTAGAGTCTTTTTTTTTTTTTGTTCTGGTTTTGCCTGCAGAAGTTATTGACAATATGTATAGCTGTATTTATATTTATATTTACTTTTTGTGTGCCTATGGCTCTATAAACAAACAAAGTATTTAACTCCTCCTCACAGAGGTGAAGTAATTCACCATTTCCAATGGTCTACTTGAGTTAGTAGCCCTATGTATCTGTGAATGTCTTCATGGGGGCCACTTTTGGGGATTAATTGAATATGTGTCTGTCATTTGTCTGTAATATAGGGAAACAATTCCAAAGACAGATTTATAATCAAACAAGGAAAATGCAAATAGGTATTAAGCTAACAATTAGCCATGATAAAATTGTACTAATAAAAATGCCTTTGAATTAATTTTAATATTTGGTAAGTAAATGCAGAATCGTATCTGGATCCATATCATAATTAAATTTATATAATACTCTTAGTCAAGGTAAATCCTTAGGCACAGCAAACTAGTTTGATAATTTTGATTTAAAAACACATATGGGCTAAGTGCAGTGGCTCATGCCTGTAGTCTCAGCACTTTGGGAGGCCAAGGCAGGCAGACTGCTTGAGGTCAGGAGTTCAAGACCAGCCTGAGCAACATGGCGAAATACCCATCTCTACTAAAAATACAAAAATTAGCCAGATGTGGTGGTGCACACCTGTAATCCCAGCTACTCGGGTGGCTGAGGCAAGTGAATCGCTTGAACTCGGGAGGCGAAGTTTGCAGTGAGCCAAAGTTGCATCACCGTACTCCAGCCTGGGCAACAAAGCGAGACTCTGTCTTCATAGATAAATAAATACAATAAAAAACACACACACATATGAATTCTCTGTGATTTCAATATATTGTGGAAGATAATATAATCTGTGTTACTTTGTGCCTCTCCAAAAGCAGACTCTGAGTCACAGAATTTGACTGCAAGAAGTTAATTTAGAAAATGATGTCAGGAAACACTGAGAGAGAGTGGGAAATGGGGAGTGCATCTCATTTTCCCCCTGAGAGCCAAAGAACCAGTGGTACATATTCACCAGCTCCCTTCACTCTTGGTTGAGTGATGCCTGAAGTATTAACCACTCAGAACATCTGGCTGATCCCACAAACAAACTGAACGTGCTCCAGTAACTAGAAAATAATCCCAGGCACAGAGATACAAAATGCTGTCTGCAAGTACAGTAACTTTCTGTGGTGACCTCCAAGATAGGACAAGGTGATAAATGAGGGGTACCAAAGCATCTGCTTATAAGTTAATGTCTGGATGGAGGGAGAGGGAAACAAAGAACAAAGGTGACTAAGATGGCGTACTTCTGGGTTCTTCATCACCAACTTTCCCGCGCCGCCGGGAAAGGCACAGGTCAACTGTGCAGGCACAGCATGACGTCCCACCCGGGGAAACCGAAACCTACCTAACGGAGCCCACCACACGGCCCTAGACCCGCCGGCATCCCGCCTACTGCCCTCCCACTCCCAGGCCCGAGACATAAAAGCCACTCCCGGCAGGCGTGGGGCGCGAACTTCCTCAGCCCCTCCTCGTATGGGAACCCAGGAACCTCGCCGGAGAACGCTGGAGCGACTTCCTCGGCCTCCACCCCCGGAGACCGGAGACCGGTGAACTTCGCCCTTCCTTCCTTCACATTGGCTAGCTAATAAAGTTTCTTTTTACCTTGCCTACTTGCCTTTTCTCTGGTGCCTGCTCTGGTGGTCGCATAAAACAAATCAGTTAATACTTAATTATTTTGGAGACTATGAGTTTGTTTTTTTCATAGAAATTCTAATCAATTTAAACTTTCTAAATATTTCAACACTGCTTTCCAGGACAGATAAGTGAATATTGCTTATACAATATATTGAATTATAATTACTGTGTTTCTAAATCCATTATTGGTTTTCATGAACTTCCGACAATTTCTGTTTTCATTGTTGGTGTAAATTTGTATATATTATCAGTTGGACCAAGTATTAGTATCAGTGATGTATGTTAGTCCACTGTACCAACTTAAATAGAATTTTCAAGTCCATCAAATGACTTTAAGACCCAAAGCTATTATGTGGGCTTACTTAATAAGAAAATGTTGTGACTTAAGAAAATGTTGTGACATGTAAACATTTTAAATAAATTAAAATTTATAGGGATAGATATAGCAAAGGTTGTCATGTAAAGTTTTTACTTATTTATAACTGTTTATATTTGCTCTTTGTAAAGTTCCAATTAAGATGAAAAACTGAATGCCGTATGCTTCCCTTATAAGGTTACTTATGAGGTTAAGGATATTTTGAGGTTAAAGATTGAAAAATTCAAATAATATTGTCACCTAATTATATTTGTGTGTATGTATGATACATACATTTATACTAATAAAAGTAGCTTGTGTATAGCAAAGAGGAAAAAAACTTAACAGTTCACAATTGATCTTGGAGTGTTCGGTCAACTCTTAATAAATAATAGTAAACAGTATTTTCTTAATCTTCTCTGTAATAAGTCCATATGGCAGAAATTCTTTATCTTGCCAGAAGTATCTCATTGGATAAATTGTTTCCCATCATTAAACATGATAGTGGCTGTTAGTTTTTCATGGATGTCCTCTCAGTTTGAAGGGCTTCCTACTATTTCTATTTTGGTGAGCAATTTTACCTTGAGTGCAGGTTTTGAATTTCATCAAATTATTTATTTGCACTTATTGAAATAATGTGTATTTTAAATTTTTATTGTCTGATATTATAAATCAAAACTACAATGAGATATTGTGACACTTCAGTGAAAATGGCTTATATCAAAAAGGCAGGCAATAAAAATGGTAGTGATAATGTGGAGAGAAGGGAACCCTCATACACTTTTCATGAAAATGTAAATTGGTAAAACCACTACGGGGAACAGTTTGGAGTTTCCTCAAAAACCTAAAGCTACCATATGGTTCAGCAATCCCACCTCTGGGCATATACACAAAACAAAGGAAATTAGTGTATCAAAGAGATATCTGCACTCCCATGTTGCTGCAGCACTATTCACAATAGCTAAAATTTGGAAACAACCTAAGTGTCCATCAACAGGTGAACGGATAAAGACAATGTGGCACATATACACACAATTGAGTTCTATTCAGTCATGAAAAAAGAATGAGATCCAGTCATTTGCAACAACATGGATGGAACTGGAGATCATTATGTTAAGTGAAATAAGCCAGGCAGAGAAAGACAAACATCATATATTCTCGTTTATTTGTAGAATCTGAAAATCAAAACAATTGAACTAATGGACATAGAGAGTAGAAAGATGGTTACCAGCAGATGTGAAGGATAGTCAAGGGCTAAGGGGGGAGGTAGGGGTGGTTAATAGAAACAAACAAACAAAAAAAAAAAAATGAGAAGAATGAAAAAGATCTACTATTTGATAGCACTAAAGGGTGAGTATAGTCAATGACTTAATTGTCATTATAAAGAACTAAAAGAGTGTAACTGGATTGTTTTTAACTCAAAGGATAAATGCTTGCAAACTTTAAGTCTGATAAAAAACATTTTACAATCTGTTCTCTCTGAAGCCTGTTACCTGAAGGTTTCCTCTGCAATTAAGAACTTTGTTCTCCCCAATTCTTTATCTTATCACAGACCTTCCTTTCTGTTGACCCCAGGTCTTTAGATAAACTCAACCAATCATCAACCAGAAAATTTGTAGATATACCTATAAGCTGGAAGCCCCTATCCCTTCGAGTTGTCTGGCCTTTGTGGAACAAACCAATGTACTTCTTAAATGTATTTGATTGATGTTTCATGCCTTCCTGAAACGCATAAAACCAACCTGCATGCTGACCACCTTGGGCACATGTTCTCAGGACCTCCCGAGATCTGTGTCATAGGCCATGGTCACTTATATTTGGCTCAGAATAAATGTCTTCAAGTATTTTACAGAGTTTGACTCTTTGTTGACAGATCTGTGGTGATAACCACTTACTTTATTCTAGATATTGGTGATTTGTGTTTTCTCACATTTTTCCATGATCAGTCTAGCTAGGAGTTTGCCCATTTTGTTGACATTTTCAAATAACCAGTTCTTGGCTGTGTCAAGTTTGAAATTATCTTTATGCTTTATATGATATATTTTTTAGCTCTTGTCATTACCATTGAATTTCCTGTACTTATTTTTTTAATTTGCTCATATATATTTGTTTAATATTCTTAAATTTTTAATTTTTGTGGGTACATATTAGGCACCTATATTTATGAGGTACATGAGATGTTTTGATAGACATGCAATGTGAAATAATAATACATTTTGATGAATGGGGTATCTACCCCCTCAAACATGTATCCTTTAGGTTATAAATAATTCAGTTATATACTTTTAGTTGTTTTTAAATGTACAATTAAATTATTATTGACTAGAGTTACCCTGTTGTGCTATCAAATAGTAGGTCTTATTCATTCTTCCTGGGGTTTTTTTTTTTTTTTTTTTTGATCCATTAACCATCCCCACTTATCCCATCCACTATCCTTCTGAGTCTCTGGTAACCCTACTTCTACTCTCCATGTTCATGAGTTCAATTACTCATTTAATTTTTAATTTTTAGATTCCATGCATAAGTGAGAACACATGATGTTTATCTTAGTGCTTGGTTTATTTTACTTAACATAAGTGAAATATGCTCATATTTTTTCAATCATATTTCAGTGCTCATGTTTTCTCCACTATATTAAGGTAGAAGCTTATGTCACTGATTTTATTTTTTTTAAATATAAGTATTTAAAGCTGTAAGTTTCTTCTAAGCACTGTTTATTCTGTGCCTAACAACTTTTGATATGCTGTGTTATTATTACCTTTCTGTTCAAAATATTTTCTAATTTTCTTTGCCATTTTATTTTTGCCCATAAATTTCTTAGAAGGATGTTGTTTAATTTCCACATATCTTGATATAATTGATCTATCTTTTGATTCCGTTTTGGTGAGAAGATATATTGGGCATAATTTCTATTTTTAAAAAAATTACTGAAATTTGTTTTATGGCTCTGTATATTGTCTGTCTTAGTGTCTGTCTTTTGTGCTCTTTCTTTCAAGCACACAAAAGCCATGCGTGCTTGAAAGAAATGTGTATTCCACTGTGTGGAAGGTTGGATCAGAGCCATTGGTGTTAGCATTTAGGTATTCTATATATTTACTGATATTTTGTCTAGTTGTTCCATTAATTGCTGAGAGAGGTATAAAAATCCCTAATATTTGTGGAAATTTTGAATACTCTTTGTAATTCTGTCAATTTTTGCTGTATATATTTGAGGCTCTAATGTTATTAAGTGCATACTTACTTTTTATTGTTGTGTCTTGATTAATTGTCCTCATTATCATTATGAAATGTTCCTCCTTTTCTCTGGTAGTACTCTCTTTCTCATAAACTCTATTTTACCTTATATTAAAAAGCCTCTCAATCATTCTATGCTTACTGCTTATATAGCATGTCTTTTTTTTCTTAATAAATTTACTGTAATCATAGCAGTGTTTCATAGTGTCTTACTTATTGGAAGCATATAACTGATTTTTATTTTTTTTAATCCTTTCTGAAAATCCCTACAATTGAAAAAAAATATTGAAATACAATTCACATGCCAGGAGTCTCTCAACCTATTCTGGTTCAGGAACTGTGTGATTTGCAAATTGTTTTTTGCTCAAGTCAACTCTGTTCAATTTGTCTAAGGCGTGTCTTTTAACAGATGTTGTTCAAAGTGGGATCTGAAGTAGAGCTTCTAGCTACCCCAAGGAACACTTAGTGAGCATGGTACCCAGAGGACTGATTTTGTCCATTGCTCTCTTGCAGCAATTAGGGATCATGGGTAAGTTCTCTCTGAGATTCTGAAGCTTCATGGATTTTCATTTTGAGCTATCCAAGTTTGGGCAAATGTGTGATCTCAACTGGATTCAGAAGTCATGACAGAAACTGAGCTGGGGCAAGGATCAGATTGGATCTGTTAATCAACTGGCTTGGATCCAGCTGGAGGACTCAGATGTCTGATTGAATCAGACAGAAACTATAATTAAGTGGTAATACTTCAGAAGGTGCAAACTTCAGCTCTCATAAATTAGTACGGATTTTTGTGTCCCATATCTTTTGTCTTTTTTAATTCTGTGCTTAGGTAGGGGAAAAAAATCACTGGTTAAGTTGATCAAGGGGACTTGAGAGCCAAATCCAAGAATCAATGTAAAAACCAGAACCTTAATTTCTGAAGAAATGAGTAATTTACCTTCTGGCCATGCCTATCTATACATGCATAAGTATTAGGTCCCAGGAGCAGCTAACACAGGAATCACAAAATCCTACTAAAGATAATTTAAAATTACAAAGGAACGTTCCAAATGAACAACACTGCACTTTTAAAATTACATTTAAAAATCAGGGCTCTTTAATTAGTCCCATCTAGTGATGACTATTGATGTGCAAAAGCTTCTAAAAATATTTCAATGTTTTTATTCTCACTTTTAAAAGACTATATACAAGGCAAAAAAAAAAAAAAAGTTAAATAATGAATTGATAAGAAAAATTAAGTCTGTTAACCTTTTGGCTTATCTCACTCCAAAGGTGAAAAGAAAGCTATCCTGGATAAAGTATTTCTAAAAGGTGGGTGCTCAGGTAAAGTAGGCTTTCTTCTTTTTCCAATTGTGAAAGGAAAATAAATCTTGGGACTCCAAACTTATTAAGCCAAAGGGAAAAGTTAAGCTGGGAACTGGGTCATGAAAACCTGCTTCCTATTTTGGCTCCTAAATAAGATTGCCACAAAGACGAAAAGGCACCTCCCTCACATATGGCCCACAAGTAAACACCCTGTGGGCCCCCAAATCCTCACCCTAAAGTGTTTCTGTTAAAGTTCACCATGACAATGTAAATTCATCGCTTATCTCCACAGGTTTGGGGACATAGGACAGAATTTGAAGTCATCCCTCTGCGCACCTGTGACAAATGCATATCTGATTGTTTCCTCTGCCCTGTTGTCTACAATGTCTTATGTCAAAATGCAGATTCACCGAACCAGACAAGGGCATGGCTATTTTTTCCTATTCCCCTCTCACATGAAAATTGTGTATTTCTTAATATTCTGCCTTTCCCACTTTAAATATTTAAGCTTTCAAAATAATCTTTGGAGAAAGGCATAGACCTGTCTCTCGGGTATGAGTCTTTAACTTTGTGAAATAAACCTCCCACAATAATTGAGACTTGCCTTGGTCATTTTCCTTTACTGATATCTGGTAACCATGGAGAGATCCTGAGTGACGGGGGCCCCACCTGCAGCAGCTCTCCTATGAGTGCTTTGTATCAGCTGGGCACTTTATAGCCCAAACCAATAGGATGATTTCCTGAGGTCTGGGACGACCTTCCTCCAGGGATTCCTGACCTCCCCAAAATTTTTAGTTGGGGGGTCTCAGGTTTAAAGGCATTTTTGCATAGTTTCATCAAGGAAAGGGAACTTGTCTGATTCTGCACATCAGCAGAGAGTGGTCTTCACTTTGGGCCTCAACACTAGGTAAGGAGGTGAGCTGGGATACTGTCATCTTGCAAATTCTCCTTAGTGATTTAAGTTAGTGTTAACAACCAACTGGTCGTAATTTCTCCTTACATGTAGAGCGCCCAGAAATCGTACAATTTGCGTGATCATTGTTCATTTTGCTTAGCTGTTTTATTTGTTTCTGTCCTGTGCTTTTTTTGTTTTGTTTTGTTTTTGTATGTTTCACTCCTTCTCTTATTGGGCTTGACCAACTCTAAACCCTCTAGCTTATGATCATGGAATTTTCCACTTCAAAGAAATAAAAGCTCTTTGCTCCTTTACGCCTGTAGAGGCATTCTCAGATGACTGAGGGTCCCATGAGGGTGCCTGGGAGAAACACGCTATAAGAAGTGCAGAAGCTTTGAGTAGGTTTCCCCCGCAGAAGAACACACTCAGGGTCTAATCTCAGCCAGTGGGTACATATAAGGAGCTGGCCCCTCCTGCACCTTAAGCCCCTGACATACTATGCCAGGTAGCCACGACATGGGCAGACCAAACCTTTCCAGGGAGTACTTGGCCCTGAAAAGCTAGATCCTCAAGCAGCACATTTTATGTCTGACATACTCCCCAAGTTGGTCAAATCTGAAGGAGAACTTTAAATTATGGATAATGAGGCTCCAAAGTTGGCTAAAACTTCCAGAGCTGAGGAACAAAAAGTTCTACCTTTAGAAACTCTGGTGGGGAATATGCAAAATACTCATGGTGAATTGTCATGAAAATATTTAATCAAGTGGACCAGTATACACAAAAGGATTCTAAGTTATAACACCTAGATGGGGATCTTTTGATATGCCCAAATTAGTGATCTAGGATACAAAATGCAGGCATAAAATCTAAACAATTAGAATGGGAAAGCTATTTAAAATGGCACTTAGAGAGTAGCAACAAGGGGGAAGATTGCCTCATCTCATTACAGGAGGCCAACAATTAACTTAGAAATGTTAACCAAGAACTCTCTAATGTTTTATCTGTGTTATCACTCCAACTTCACACTGCTATAAGGACATACCCAAGACAGGGTAATTTATAAAGGAAAGAGACTGAACTGACTCATAGTTCCACAGGACTGGGGAGGCCTCAGGAAACTTACAATCATGGCAGAAGGGGAAGCAAACATGTCCTTCTTTACACAGAAGCAGCAAGGAGAAGTGCGGAACAAAGCAGGGTATGCGGAAGCATTTTATAAAACCATTACAACTCGTGAGAACTCACTCACTATCACAAGAACAGCATGGAGGTAACCACTCCTATGATTCAATTACCTCTCACCAGCTCCTTCCTATGACTTGTGGGGATTATTGGAACTACAGTTTAAGATGAGATTTGGGTGGAGACACAGCCAAACCGTATCATTTTGCCCCCGGCCCCTCCCAAATCCCATGTCCTCACATTTCAAAACACAATTATGCCCTTCCAACAGTCTCACAAAATCTTAACTCATTACAGCATTAACTCAGAATTTCAAATCTTGAAGTCTCTTCTGAGACAAGGAAAGTCCCTACTGCCTATGAGCCTGTAAAATCAAAAGCAAGTCAATTACTTCCTAGAAACAATGGAGGTACAGATATTGGGTAAATACGCCCATTCCAAATGGGAAAAATTGGCCAAAAGAAAGAGGCTAGAGGCCCATGCAAATCCAAAATCCAATAAGGCAGTCATTAAACCTTAAATATCCAAAATGATTTCCTTTGACTCCATGTCTCATCCAGATCACACTGATGCAAGAGGTGGCCTCCCACAGCATTGGGCAGCTCCACCCCTGTGGCTTTGCAGGGTACATCCTCCCTCCCAGCTGCTTTCACAGGCTGACATTGAGTGTCTGTAAATTTTCCAGGTGTACAGTGCAAGCTGTCAGTGGATCTACAATTCTGGGTTCTGGAGTATGGTGGCCTTCCTCTCACAGCTCCACTAGGCAGTGTCCCAATGGGGACTCTGTGTGGGGGCTTCAACCTCACATTTCCTTTCTGCACTGCCCTAGCAGATGTTCCCATGAGGACCATGCCTCTGCAGCAAACTTCTGTCTGGACAACCTACCATTTCCATACATCCTCTGAAATCTAGGTGGAGGTTTCTAAACCTTCATTCTTGACTTCTGTGTACCTGCAGACTGCACACCACATGGAAGCTGCCATGGCTTGGGACTTGCACCCTCTGAAGCCATGGCCTGAGCTGTACATTGGCCCCCTTTAGCCATAGCTTGAGCTGAAGCAGCTGGGACACAGGATACCATGTAGTGAGACTGCACAGAGCAGGAGAGCCCTGGGCCCTGCTCCCAAAACAATTTTTTTCCTACTAGGCCTCTGGGCCTGTGATAGGAGAAGCTGCTGTGAAGGTCTCTGTCACGCCCTGGAGATATTCTCCCCATTGTCTTTGTGATTAACATTTGGCTCCTTGTTACTTATGCAGTTTTCTGCAGCCAGTTTGAATTTCTCCCCAGAAAATGGGTTTTTCTGTTCTATCACATAGTCAGCCTGGAAATTTTCCAAACTTTTATGCTCTGCTTTCCTTTTAAACATAAGTTACAGTTTCAGATAATCTCTCTAAAGTTGAAGGTTCCACAGATCTCTAGGACCAGGGCAAAATGCTACCAGTCTCTGCTAAGATGCTACCAGTCTTTGCTTCGGTTCCAGGAAGTTCCTCATCTCCATCTGAGACCACCTCAGCCTGGGCTTCATTGTCCATATCACTCAGCATTTTGGTCAGAGCCATTCAACGAATCTCTAGAAGTTCCAAACTCTCCCACATCTTCCTGTCTTCTGAGACCTCCAAGTCTCTAGGAAGTTCCAAACTTTCCCACATTTTCCTAACTTCTTCTGAGTCCTCCAAATGGTTTCACCTTCTGCCTGTTTCTCAGTTCCAAAGTCACTTCTGCATTTTCAGGTATCTTTACAGCAGCACACCACTCTCTGTGGTACCAATTTACTGCATTAGCCCATTCTCGCGCTGCTATAAGAATATACCCGAGACGAGGTAATTTATAAAGAAAAGAGATGTAATTGACTCACAGTTCTACAGGGCTGGGAGGCCTCAGCAAACTTATAATCGTGGTGGAAGGGAAAGCAAATACGTCCTTCTTCACATGGCAGCAGCAAGGAGAATTGTAGTACCAAGTTGGGGGAAAGACCCTTGTAAAACCATCATATTTGTGAGATCTCACTCACTATCATGAGAACAGTAAGGAGGTAACCACCCCCATGATTCAATTACCTCACACTGAGTACTTCCTACTACACGTGGGGATTATGGGAGCTATAGTTCAAGATGAGATATGGGTGGGGACACAGCCAAACCATATCAATCTCTCTTAAAGAATTCCTCAGAATTCCTTACTTTTTCCCTGGCACCTTCCCGACCTCAACTTACACCCACACTTTACCCTGATCTCTCTGAGCTTCCTGGACCAGCACTGTTTCCTCCTTCTTCTGCATGTTTCAATCTACCATCTTCCCCTCCTAGTATGACACTCACTAAACAGAAGGCAGCAGAGAGTCTAACTTCCAAGATCCTACCTCCTGCCAATTCCCTGGTAGCCCCAGTGGCAGCCTCTTATCTGGAAGATGCAGAGAAAGGGACCCTGGAGTGAACTCTCTCATGATCACCCTGTTTCTAGAACAACTGGTGAAAGATAGGGGAACCCTGGTGATTGTCTATCAACCTTATTCAAAGGCTGAGTTTTGGAACATAGTTAAATAATTTCCTGACCCCCATAAAGATGCAACTGGGCTGCCCATGAATTTGAGCTCATTATCAGAACCTATAACCCAGGTCTTTCAGACCTTTACCAGCTGGTTCACATGTTGGTCTCAGAAGCTAAAGCTAAGGAATATCTGGAAAAAGCACAGTGGTCAGACCCTTTAGCAGACTTGACCCCTGAAGACCCAACACAGCCACAACAACCAGTCCCCAAAATTCCAAAAGACAGGAGTAAAAATGCACAGGAATGAGCTATTGCTGTGTTAAATATCATTCCCTTAGTGTTCCAAAGGGTTGTGGATTGTAATAAAATCCAGCAAATGCTGCCAGAATCCAAATGAATCAACTTTACATTATGTTATACCTTTTGATATAACTTAGAGACAATATCTGAGATGCCAGCTGATTGCTTTGAAAATAATAAAAATACATTATTAAATACCAGTTTTTAAAATGGACTAAATCATGATTCATTCACCCTTGTCAAACGCCACATGACAAATTGGGCCATAGCAGGACGTAATAAACTAGTAAACTTAACTGATCAATTATCCTGCACTACGTTAAAATAGTAAAAACAAAAGACTGCCTGAGTTATGCATTTATAGTTAAAGCAATTCATTCCTCAAACCTTTCCCCTCAGAAAAATGTTAAGCCCCCTTGGTCTGAGGATTCTTCCCTCCTAGTGTTTTACTAATGTAAAAGACTGGGACACCTTAAAAGGGACTGACTTAGGCTGAAACAGAAGCAACAGCAGGAAGGTGCAATTCAGAAAGACTAGGAGTGCTCTAAGGAAGTTAAAGGGTTTCACCTCTCCAAATATACTACCCTGAAAAACAAATTGGGAGAGATTAATATAATAAACCATGAGCTTTCAACTGCCTTAACTGACACAAGAAGAACTATATCTGTCATAAATCCCAACTTATTTAGAAACTCCATTGCTTGAAATAATGAAAAGATTAACATGGTGGGTGTTTTTAATAAAACTATCTCATCTTTTAAATCCAAACCTATACCTTACCATTTCATTGGATTTATTTTTCCTCTGAAGGCTCTAAATGTGACGTACTCAGTAGGTTCCATGTGTTCCTAATATGCCCTAGGGCCCCTGTCAATTTTGTGAGCTGTGATCTCTACAATATCCATAATGCCCATATTTCTTTTTCATCAAAAAGTGAACTTTTTTAGAATTGGAACCAGAAGACTAAAAAACAAACAAACAAACAACAACAACAAAAAATCCAAATTAAAATCATCCTGGTAATATACCACAATTTAATCCTAGCGATGTTAAAACATCATCTTGTGACTTGGAAGGTAAAATGGAGACAGAAGAAAAAATATTAGAGGAGAAGACAGAACATTGGAATATCAGGGGAACCTGCCCCCAATAATTCACATAAGTTCTTTTCTATTTTCCCTAAGTGTTGGCTGGTCTGAGAAATGAAGGGAAAGAGTACAAAAGAGAAATTTTAAAGCTGGGTGTCCAGGGGAGACATCACATGTCAGCAGGTTCCATGATGTCCCCTGAGCCATAAAACCAGCAAGTTTTTATTAGCAATTTTCAAAAGGGAGGGAGTGTGTGAATAGGGTGTGAGTCACGGAGATCACATGCTTCAAGGGCGACAAAAGATCACAAGGCAGGAGGTCATGGCGAGATCACAAGGTCAGGGTGAAACTAGAATCACTAATTAACTTCCATGTCCAGCTGTGCACGCATTGTCATTGATAAACAAGGTTCAAGAGCAGAGAACCAGTCTGACTAGAATTTGCCAGGCTGGAATTTCCTAATTCTAGCAAGCCTGGGGGCACTGTAGGAGACTAGGGCGTGTTTCATCCCTACCTACATCTGCATAAGGCAGACACCCCCAGAGCGGCCATTTCAGAGGCCTCCTCTGGGAATGCATTCTTTTCCCAGGGCTGTTAATTATTAATATTCCTTACTGGGGAAAGAATTCAGTGATATTTATCTTACCTGTTTTTAGTAATAAGAGAAACATGGCTCTGTCCTGCCCGGCCCACAGGCAGCCAGACTTTAAGGTTATCTCCCTTGTTCCCTGAAAATCGCTGTTATCCTGTTCTTAAGGTGCCAGATTTCATATTGTTCAAATACACATGCTCTACAAACAATTTGTGCAGTTAACGCAATCATCACAGGGTCCTGAGGTGACAATCATCCTCAGCTTATGAAGATGATGGGATAAAGAGATTAAAGTAAAGACAGGCATAGGAAATTATAAGAGTATTGATTGGGGAAGGGATAAATGTCCATGAAATCTTCACAATTTATGTTCAGAGATTGCAGTAAAGACAGGTGTAAGAAATTATAAAAGTATTAATTTGGGGAACTAATAACTGTCCATGAAATCTTCACAATTTATATTATTCTGCCATGGCTTCAGCCAGTCCCTCCGTTCAGGGTCCCTGACTTCCCACAACTTTGGAATAAAAAGCAGGGAATAGCAAAACTCCTTTTAGCCTCCCCAATCTTCCTTTCAAACCCAGAAGCAGAGCATTTGCTTATGGGTGTCCCTTCTCACTTATGGTCCAGGCAAATACAGACATAGGGAAAATATTCTCAGCCACTCCAATAAAGATTGAAATAAATGCAAAGAAACCCCTACTTGACCATAAACAATATCCTCATTGGCAGAAAGCCATAGATGAAATTGCCACTATCATACAAGATTATCTCAAAAAGGGGCTCACTATTCCCTGTACTAGCCCCTGCAACAGCCCTATATTCTCTGTAATACAAAAAAAGAAACAAACAAAAAAGGAGAGGATGAAAATTTGTACAAGACTTGAGACCAATAAACAATATTATAATTCCCTGACACCTGGTAGTCCCCAACCCACGTATCCTTCTATCCGCTATACTTACTACCAGTCAGTATTTCTCAGAAAATCAGGATAGCCCATATTATTCTGAAGTCCATACATCAGTAGGCAGGTATGAAAGTGGCATGTGTATGTAAATAGAATGCTGTTATTTTCTTCTAAAGTTTAAGTTGTCTAGCTTCAGTTCCCATGGCTTTAAGAGAGCACAGCTTAAATTTTAGTGATTTTGAATCAGGAAAAATGGGGGCGGGGCAAAGAAAGAAAAAAAAGAAAAAAATGTAAACATTATTTTGGAAACTTACAGCCAGAAAAAAATTGTCAAATTCTTTCCAAAACATAGAAAATAATACAAATTGGAAAACATTAGACAACACTAGAACAACAGATGTACTATAGTTCATTTCCAAACATAATTTCACTCTCTCCAGCACTTATTTTTACTAGAGATGAATCAAAAAACAAGTTCATTTGCCAAATAAGTTTTAGTCTTATTATACTGGGATGGATAATTTGCATAAAGTCAGCAAAAATAATTATTTGCCACATAGATACCTCCTTTGAAAAAAATGGCTTTGCTGGAACTTTATTCTTTCAGGAATCTCAAATTTGATTGTAATGCCTTAAGCCCAGCCTGTGCCTGCAAACACCTATATTAATTGGGTGAATTTCCCACCTCGAAGTCCCAAGAAAATGTGGGGCTCCTAGGCCTGTCAGAAAGTGACATTCTTGACTTACCATAGTTCAGGGACCTATGCAGGGAATGGGTAGACAAGGTATGAGGTCAGCTTTCACAAGGGGCTTTTATTGGCTCTATGTCAACTTTAATTCCTTATAAAAGTCTGTATCTGATAGCAAGTCATTCCAGTCAAAACCTTGGTAAAATAACCAATATCTCCAATTGTGTCCTGTTACAAAAAAATAGATTCTTATTGCACTTATGCAAATAACTATATTGCCATAAGTTAAGAATACTCACAACCAGTTTCCAAACTTTGGAGAAATTAGGTAGAGAGATATGTGCTCCAAATTTTGTTTACAGTAGTATACTGTACTCATTTGTTAAAAGCTGTAAATAGCTGAAAAGAAAAGTTTACTTTGCTCCAAAAAACAAAGAAATAATCAGCAATGTTTTTACCAAAAAGTCATAGAAGTATTATTTCTGTCTTTTATTAGTTCTGTCCATGCAGTTACCTCTTGTACTACATAATATTCATGAACATTGCAGCTCTCCATGGGAGTCTTAGTATTTTCTCTGTTTTAGTCTTCAAAACCTGCATTCCAGAGCACCTGTTAGAGTCCCATGCTAATTATAAGAGCACCATGTGAAAAGAATAAAAGTAAAACAACTGTGGATGACAAAAGTCATAAAACAGTCAGAGTTGACAAGGAAACTTAGTTACTTCTGTGGCATACAGCAATTTTACATAATAATCATAATTGCTGCTTCTAACATACACTAAAACATGTCAGAATAACAGAAATACAGAATTCTGGAACACATACTAATAACACATTTATATAAATATAATCCAAAGAAGGGTAAACACTTTTATATTTGACAATGTTTCCTGTATAATTTTGTTATATTAAATAAGCTGAATATGTCTCTTTTGGACTTCAGGGGACTAACATTAATGAGGACCAAAGTTAGAATTTGACTTTGGAAAGTTTGTCAAATATGAAAAGTTTAAAACTCTTGATATCATATAATAGGATCACAGGCCATTGTAAAATAAGTCATTCATTTAATCAAAGTGATAACTCAGAGATTAAAAAAAAAAGTGAAAATCTTTATTCTTTGAAAAGCAGACTTAATTTTCCAAACAATAAGCCCTAATGAAAACAACATGAGGCCAATTTGTTTTTCAAAATTTTATAAACAATATATAAAATTGTAATTATCTTGACCATGAGATAGAATTTCCATAAACCTTTTTGCAACCTTTATAACCTTTATTAACCAGTAGGGTAATGCTTCAAGAAAATCTTGTTAATCTGACACAGAGACCCATATGCTGGTTTTGCATCAGCATGCATTCAACATTAATGGTTAATTTATGGAGAAACTGAAGTTATTTTATCTCTCAAAATTGGCCCTTACAATCTCATGTGACCACCTCTTCTGTAATAGTCCCTGGGCCTTGAGGGGTTGAATAAATTTAATTTCAGGCCCTGTGTCTCACAAACACAGTTTATTTTGATGGGCATCTTCCTCTGGGTCTGAAAATGAGGTTTTAACTGCTGTCAGTGTTTCAGATTTAGCAGGATTGGTATCCTTTTTAGACCCAGGGGTGAATGCCCAGTAACTTAATGGCACAAGAACTTTAAAAGCACATACAGAAAGTTGCACAGATATAATAACTTTAATTTGAAAATAAATTTAATCTCAGTTTTCTCTAAGCAAATCAAACTTAGTAATAATTATGTAGAAATTACTTCAATAAAGCATATGATCTGTTTATTAAGCCAGTTACCCAAAGGCAAAAAATAGACCTTCTGCAGTGTGACTGCTGTTCCCTATAGGAAATATTATGTGGAAAGGAAACATTTCCTTTAGGCCTCAAAGAATAAAACATTTTTTTCCTTTTTTTGTGTGTGTAGCATCAGGCCACTACAGTTAGACCCCAAAAGAAAAAAAAAAATCACAGGAGCTGAAAAATGAATTGAAAAATAGAGTTATTATTTCAGTCCATTTAAAATGGGAGAGAAGGCTGAAAACAGTGAGATGCAATAAAAGTTGAGGTATAAAAAAAAGAATGTCTTGTAATTTGTTAAGAGTAAAGCAATAACCTTAAGAAAAGTTTGTAGTTTGAACCAATTCTTTAGTGTATAAGTGTTTTTTAAGAATCAAAACCCAGTCTATAGAAAGACCATTATAATTCCCCTTTAATTATAGATAATTTGATCATATAAAAGGTTCTCTTTTTTATATAAATCCTCTTACTATGACTTACACAGACCATTCTTGACATGCTTCGACTTTCTGGCTTGTCCTGAACATCCATCTTTCTTAAACAACCATTTATTTTAGGAAAAAATTTACTATACAATATTCCTTCTCATATGAAGTTATTTTTCTTTGAGCTTTCTTAGCAAAAACACCTCTTTATTTCTGTAGCATTCTTTATATCTCTCTTATTTCCTGGTTCCTTTCACCTTGTTTTACACATAACCTACAAATAAGTTTTGAATTAGAGAAAACATCATACACCTTTTAAAAAATACACACTTTATTTTAGGAAGAATGTTTGCCTATAATATTTTTATTGGAAAACATCCAATTAATGAAATTTCCATTATTTAAGTTAATACAACTTAGATTCTAAATTATAACAAGTTTGTCTACAAGTATTTATCTCAGTACTTTACCTAATTATATTAATAGATTACCTAAAGTATTTATGAAAACTGTTATAGTCACCATTTAAAGTTATAAAACTGCAATTGCAAAAGTGTAACTAAGACAGTGAAAGACATATGACCTAAGTGACTCCATCTTGCTTCTAACCTCCAAACAGTCTTTGTTCATTTTTTGGCATAGGCTGAACTAACTTTGGAAAGAACTAGTTTTTAGCTTAGCTTTGAAACAAAGACTCTAACAGTCATTTTCCAAAACAAACCCCTTTTCTGTCTGGGAACTAGACTGCCTAAAGCCACATGATTAGAAATTATGGTTTAGGAGTCATGCAGCCAAAGGCTGCAAACTTTTAAATATCTCCAAATTGTTCCTGGGGACAATATCATCACTGTAAAATGTAAGATTAATGCTTGAGATATTTTGCAGACCCTGCACTCAGTGGATCAGCTGGAACCACTCAGATTGATAAACTGACTCATCTGGTCTTGTAGCCCCCACCCAGGAACTGACTCAGCACAAGAGAACAGCTTCTACTCCCTATGATTTCATCTCCAACCCAACCAATCAGAACTGCTTACTCATTGGACCCCTACTCACCAAATTATCCTTAAAAATCTCTGATCTCCAAATTCTCAGGAAGATTGGTTTGCATAATAATAAAACTCTGGTCACCTGCAGAGTTGGCCCTGCATGAATTTCTCTTTATTGCACTTCCCCCATCTTGATAAATTGACTCTGTGTAGGCAACAGACAAGGTGAACCTGTTGGGTGGTTACAATTATTTTCCAGCCAGACATTTTATGGACTGTGGATTTCAGGTGTTTATTTAAGTAAAAATCTTAGGATTAAATATGTAGTTAATTTACTAAATAATTCAAGATTTAGTTATTCTCATTAAATCAATATTAATGTCTTATTTATCAAAAATTACACAAGCAAAGATTATTTTGTTTTGGGCTGGGTTCATAGTTTTGTAATTCTTATGCCAAATTTTGACACCATATAGTATTTGGCAGGGATAGGTCTATCTTAATAAATGCAAGCAAAAATGTATGCTGGAAATTCTTAAGACATTTCTAATGTCACTTAACCAATCATTTTAAAGCTAGCTTATTAAAGAGTTTACTTAAGTCATGTGAACTTGAAAAACATTTGGGATTATTATTGAATTTATGAGTACTCTTTAAGCCAATTTGGTACCTTATGGCCAAAAACATAACAAAATACATGTACACACACATAAACACACACATACACTCATGTAACCAAATATCCTATAGCTTTTACTTCATAACTCTAGTCATAAGATATTACTACAAATTAATTGGTCTGCAGAAGCAGTAACAAAAGAAATGGTTGGATGCATACAGTAAATTTTATCTCAGTAGAAATGTAACAGCAGAATTAAAGAAGGCAGAAAAGAAAGCAGAGAGAGAACTTGGGAACTTTATACTTTCAGGTTGACCTTTGGGCTCTGATTTTTCCTTGATGTAATTGTGCACAAAAAGACCACGTACATCAATTTCACACAAACACTTGCAAGAAGAGGCACCATAAAACCAAAGGGGTGCCTGAAAGGGGGTCGTTTTCCTTGTTTTTCCTCATTCTTAGATTATTTGTTTCCCACTTTTTTAAAGGGAGGAATTGAGCTGTGGCCTAGGGTTCAGTGGAGTGGGTCAAAATGTGCTAGTTGTGGGTGGGACTCCACAGTGTGTCACCACTGAGTCATTTCCTCCCTCTTACATATCTCAGGTTCTCTCTCCAGAGGTCTAGACCTCATAGAAGGCTCAAAATGATTTGGAGTTAACAGTTTCTACATGTGCTTCCTGGAAAAACCTTTCTAAACTAATTTTGTTGGGGGTTCCCTGTAGTGTCACTGCATATCATGGGGGGACCAACCCCTCAGACATTCCCATTAGGCCTCTAGTCACCCAGAGGTGCCTTTCGGCTGGGAGGAGCAAAATGTCCTTTCTCTTCAGAGCTAAAGAAACTCATTCTCTTATTTACTTATGAAAACAGTTAAGTTCCTCACACAAATGTACAGACAAGCCAATCAAAATTAATTTCAGTATAAAAAGGCAATAAAAATGAATATTTACAATACACCTCTGAACTAGCATTAGAATCCTAAATAATGACCTCCTAAAAGACAAAAAAATCCAGCCAGGAACACTTCCTGTAAACTGTTCTCAGCCACCTGTAACTTTGTAGATCTCACCCACCGTTACACAAGCCAATGTCATATCCTCTCACAGTACAAGGCACTATGTGGTACCCCCAAAGCCAAGGAGGTCAGGTAATGTAAAACAGGAGAGCAGAGATTTAGACCTAAAAAGAATCTGCCCGTGACTCTTAAAAATCCTCAGAGAAAACCAAATACCCCAACAGGGGAAAGGGGTACCTTTGTTCTGAGTTATTTAAGGGGTTCTAGTCATTAGAAGCCTTCTCTAGATTTTTCTTGGCACTGAAGATGGTGAACGGGGTAGGGGTTATAAACTAGAAGAAAAGTAAATGAAAGAAAAAAAAATTAAGACAGGAAACAAACACAGAAAACAAGCGTGTTTGTTTGTTCTCCCTTTTGCAGCTGCAAGAAATTCTAGTCAATTCAGAGAGGCCTTATTAACCATAATTTGGAATTCTCATTCAGATTTGATTAAGCCAGGTAGAGTTGGTCAAATCTGATGAGAGAAAGACCAGAACAAACAAAAACAACAAAAACCTATCAATGTGATTACTGAGTGCTCTAATGGATACTAAGACCAGCTGGTTGTTAGTCTTTAGCCAAAACAAAACTCCAATTCAGCCGCTTACCTAGGGATGGGTCTCAGACTAAAGACAGCTCTCTACTAGACTAGAAGCAGGAAATAACTCAAACTCACCTTCCCTGTTGGAAGAGAACTCAAACTCCAGAAATAAGTAACCTGCCTTTAATCATTATGGAAGCCTTCCTTGTTGGAAGCAAGTAAAAGTGGCAAAAATGGAGTTGTACAGCAAAATAAACTTTAGATCTTGACCAAATTTTAGGATATCAGGGATTCTCTGGAGAGGGTGCTTCCAGACCTCAGCAAACTGTCCTATTGGTTTGAGCCATAAAGATAGCTCAATCTGATACCAAACACTGATATGAGATTTGTGAAAGGTAAAGGGCACCTCCACTCAGAATCCCGCCATGGTTGCCAAATGTGAAGCCAAAATATCTGAGATAGGTCTCAGACAATTTATGAAGTTTATTTTGCCAAATTTAATGATGTGCACCCATGACACAGCCTCAGGAAGTCCTGACAACATGTGCCCAAGGTGGTCAAGGCACAGCCTGGTTTTATACATTTTAAGAAGACATGAGACATCAATCAATATATGAAAGATGTACATTAGTTCTGTCCAGAAAGGTGAAACAATGTGAAGCAGGGAAGGGGATTCCAGGTTATAGGTAGATAAGAGACAAACCATTGCATTTTTCTGAGTTTCTGATTAGCCTTTCCGAAAGAGGCAATTAGATATGCATTTATCTCAGTGAGCAGATGGATAACATTTAGTTCTATCTTTCCTTTGTCCACAAGGAAATTCCTTGTGAGGGAAGTATGTAGCTTTTTTATCTTGGTAGCTATCTTTTTAAGGAATAGAATGCGAGGAAGGTTTGCCCTAAGGAGTTCCCAGCTTGACTTTTCCCTTTGGCTTAGTGGTTTTCAGGTCCCAAGATGTATTTTCCTTTCACAATGGTTATTAAGAAACGAGATATGCCAAACAAATACTGACAGGGTTGAAACAAAGACCTTAATACAGCACTATTGAAGGTTGAGTGGATGATATGGTTTGGCTGTGTTCCCACCCAAATTGCATCTTGAATTGTATCTCCCATAATCTGAACATGTTAAGGGATGGACCTAGTGGGAGGTAACTGAATTATGGGGGTGGGTTTTTTTCATGCTGTTCTCATGATAGTGAATATGTCTCATGAGATATGATGGTTTTATAAAGGGCAGTTCCCCTGCACATGCTCTCTTGCCTGCCAACATGTAAGATGTGCCTTTGCTCCTCTTTTGCCTTTCACCATGATTGTGAGGCCTCCCCAGCCATGTGGAAATGTGAGTCCATTCAATCTCTTTTTCTTTATAAAGTATCCAGTCTCAGATATTTCTTTATAACGATATGAAAATAGAATAATACAGTGGACCAAAAAGATCCCTGCTGTTCTCTCAATATTAAAGGGCTTCAGAAAAGTCATCATATACCTTAAAGTATAGAGAAATTTAAAAAGCCAAATGGCAGAATTTGCAATGAGAAACTTGGCCTGTAAATCACTTGGGGCAATAATCAGGCAGATTAATCAGATAAAGATTGACAAAAGAGCCAGCATCCCTTGGCTCAACTTCCTCTCTGGGGACTCAAATCCATAAACACTGGGTGGGTAAAATGGTCACAAGGAGGAAGAGAAGTTTTGAGGACTTCTTTACATGGGAGCCCCTTACACGATGGTATCAACCCAACTGATGAAGGCCTAATGCAGGCTTTCATTTAGTTAAGAGAATACAGAAATGTAAGGAATAATAAGATCATAAAAGTTGGAATGTTTACAGTGTGAACAGGTTATTTCTCCTTTACTGAATGTTTTATGTGAACGAATATTACATTTGACTGGAGAATAGTTCTACCTAGTATTGTAAAGAAAAACTTGTTGACGAATTCTGAATGGAGATTACAATTAAGAATATTAGGGTTGATAGGGTTAAAGTGAAAGTTTTGAGGGGAATTGGTATATTTGAACAGGCTTTATGTGAAGGGGTTGTATCTCATTTACCTGGGTGTACTATGGGGTTGCATATTATGTCTGACTGAGGAACTGTTTCTGTAGAACAGAAGGAGTGTAGATTCACCACTCAAGCAATATTAACTGGGCATGCTAAATGGGAATGAATAAGATTGTCTGAGCCCATCCAGTAGAGATTAGAGGCTGGAGTGCTGGCACAGACACATTCTCTGTGTAGTAACTTCATAATGAGCTTGGAATGGGGCTTATATATTATACTTCTTGGTGAGAACTACTGGGACTTTGGGACTTTGGACTAGAAAATTTCCATTTGAGGAGCAATTACTAGCTTACTATTAAGTATTAGTTAACACTGCTCCTATAATTAATGGGCAAAAAATAATCCTAAAACCCAAAATACTCATTAAGTCTTGGGTGATATAAGAGAAACTATGTGATGGGAACATTACTGCCAAGAATTGCCAAATAGAATTGAAATGTTTTATAGAGGATTATGCTACTGAGAGAATGCAATGGGGAGATACTCATGAGCTTGAAGTTTCTTTACCTCTAGGACTGATTTTGGAAGTGCTTGAGCTGCTGCTGGATTCTGCTGTCAATTGGACAGTGCCCTATAAACTGCTCTTGACAAACTAACAAAGAACTACTTGGTTTATGAAGAGTAGTTCTAAGGGAATAGATAATATCCTGTTTGGAAGACCACCACTTCGATAGAAGAAGGTATAAACAAATCAGCTCAGTAGGCTGAACTGTGTGCTGCTTGCAACAATGTTTTGACTTTTTTTTTTTTTTTTTTAACCAATCCGGCCATATGGTCAGGCAAAAAGATGCCAGAAAACTGGTCTATTAAAGGGATGTCCATATGGGGCATGACCTGATGGGCATTTGAGGGGTGCATTAAATTAGAACATATTGATGTCCATCAGAACTCCCTTTCAGGTTTGAATGGTGATTGAAATCACATCCCTGTGTGCTCACTGTGTTCCATGAGTCCATGAAAAATGGATATGGAGGTACCACAGCAGTACAGAGATGGACTGAATCTTGACCTACTCCCCTTGCATCCTCTGAGGTAGAAAATGACAATAATACTTGTTTTTACTGCCTGCAAAAGAAAGAATGCACATGGCTATGTGGCAGATTTCCCAGGGGAAAGGCCTGAACATAGCTGACAAGTCAAACTGATGCCAGTAGCCTCAGGGTAGCTATAAATGGGTCTTGACCGTCATAGACACTGAAAATGGACTGGACTTTGCTTACCAAGTAGGAAATACAAATTTTCAGAGTGCTATACAATAACCAGAACAGATGATGTTGCGCCAATTTAGACTGCCGAGTCACATGTCTTTAGATCAAGAAATGCACTTTGCAGCCCATAACGGTCATCAATAGGCAGTGAGATATTCTCCTCAGGGTAACAGTTTGATATAGACTAGGAATGGGAAATTAATATATTGATTGCCAAGATAGACAGATAAAGACACGAAGGTCTGACTTACATGCCTTCATGAGTGTGTGCTCATGCTCAACATGAGCGAGACCAAAGGTCTATCCATACTAGATACATTCCTCTGCTTTCCTGGTGGAACTGGAGAGAAAGTGGTAATGGAGCGTGCTGCTATGATGACTATATTTATATTTTTTTCCTTTTTTGCCCACATTTCCTCAACTTTCTTTTTTCTACCTGATGCAGCGATCACAGGAACTGATGCAGCTACAAATGCCAAAACAGAAATAATTTCTAAGCAAGAAACTCTAACTATATTTTTAAACCTTCATGTCAGAATTCCTAAGGAACTGATGCATCAAGTTTATTTTTACCCCATCTGGCAAAACTGGGGTTTACAGGGAATGCTTCTGTGGTACCTGGAGGTCAAGATATCCCACTAGTTTTGTATGTATGTAAATCTACTATATATAAATGAAAATGGACTGAAGGGAAGAAACTTTCTAGACTGCTATTGTTATTTGCAATCTAGATCAGCACAGTGGCCAAATCTAATGTGCCTTCCAAAGTTTAAAAAGTTTGGGTATAAATGGAGAAAAGGAAGAATAGTTGCTAAGCATAAAGGAATGAATAACAGGCTATGTAATGAGGGAAATCTAATACTACATTAACACCTCGAAAGAGGTTCAGAGCAAGAGATGACATTTCCTCTTAGTTCAATCATATCAGATGCCTGAAAGGGTGAAGCTGTATACTACTGAAACCACCTCTGTTTTCGGAACCTGACAAGATCAAATAGAAGCCCACAAACCTGAGTAAACTCTCCCTAGGAAGTATTTTCATACATTATAATGTTGAACTATACTAATTATTAATGACTGAATAGGTCTCTAGTAATATATTATCTTGTAACATTTAACATTTTGCTACATGGGATCCATGGTCAAAAACTAAGGGGTAAACTCTGTTATAATAAGAAATATGCTTGGTCTTCATTCCCACTTCCTGGCACAGAGTTTTTAAAGCTCTTAGAATTTCCTGAGTGACAAAAGTGTCTTTTGTTGTTCATAATGAGGCCCTTTCATTCACACCTTAGTTTTTGCTAATTAGGTGACAAGGTGGGCAATCAAGATAGCCTCAGGTTGGGGCTGATCACTGGAAAGACCTAGTTATTAGAGGGTTGAAACTTTAAGACCCACCCCATTGACCTCTGGGAAGTGGAGGAGAGCAGGCTGGAGAGCAGGCTATACAAAAACTCTTGAACAATGAGATTCAGTGACCTTCCAAGTTGCAGAACACACCCAGGTGCTGGAAAGGGCATGGGAACTCTGTATACCAACCCCCTCCCCATGCCTTGCCCCACGCATCTTTTCAATTTGGCTATCCCTAAGTTGCATCTTTTATAATAAACTAGTAAATGTGAAAACAAAAACAAAAACAATTGGCCATAAATGCATGGGTTTATTTCTGAACTCTTCTCTGCTTTTTAAATGTAAATGTTTAATCCATTCAATGTAATATAGTATTTTATAACTATTGGTTTAGGTTTACTATTTTGTTGTTTAAAGTCAGCTTTATCCCTGGGATCAACAGCTGGTTCAACATAGGCAAATCAATAAACATAATCTATCACATAAACAGAACCAAAGACAAAAAACACATGATTATCTCAATAGACATAGAAAGGGCCTTTGATAAAATTCAACATCCCTTCATGTTAAAGACGCTCAATAAACTAGATACAGATGAAACATATCTCAAAATAATAAGAGTTATTTATGACAAACCCACAGACAATATCATATTGAATGGGCAAAAGCTAGAAGTCTTCCCTTTGAAAACTGGTACAAGACAGGGATGCCCTCTCTCACCACGCCTATTCAACATAGTATTGGAAGTTCTGGCCAGGTCAATCAGGCAAGAGAAAGAAATAAACATATTCGAATAGGAAGAGAGGAAGTCAAATTGCCTCTCTTTGCAGACAACATGATTTTATATTCAGAAAATCCCATTATCTCAGCCTAAAAACTCATAAAACTAATAAGCAAATTCAGCAAAGTCTCAGGATATAAAATCAATGTGCAAAAGTCACAAGCATTCTTTTACACCAACAATAGACAAGAAGAGGTCCAAATCATAAGTGAACTCCCATTCACTATTGCTACAAAGAGAATAAAATACCTAGTAATATAACTTCCAAAGGATGTGAAGGACCTCTTCAAGTATAACTACAAGCCACTGCTCAAGGAAATAAGAGAGGACACACACAAATGGAAAAACATTCCATCCTCATGAATAGGAAGAATCAATATCATAAAAATGGCTACACTGCCCAAAGTAATTTATGGATTCAATGCTATTCCCATCAAACTACCATTGCCATTCTGCACAGAACTAGAAAAAACTATTTTAAATTTTCTATGGAATCAAAGATGACCCTGTATAGCCAAGACAATCCTAAGCAAAAAGAACAAAGCTGGAGGCATCCTGCTACCTGACTTCAAACTATATTACAAGGCCACAGTAATCAGAACAGCATAGTACTGGTACCAAAACAGATATATAGACCAATGGAACAGAAGAGAGACGTCAGAAATAACACCACACATCTACAACCATCTGATCTTCGACAAACCTGACAAAAACAAGCAGTGGGGAAAGATGTCCTATTCAATAAGTGGTGCTGGGAAAACTGGCTAGCAAAATACAGAAAACTGAAACTGGACTCCTTCCTAACACCGTATACAAAAATTAACTCAAAATGGATTAAACACTTAAATGTAAAACCCAAAACCATAAAAATCCTAGAAGAAAACCTAGGTAATACCATTCAGGACATAGGCATGTGCAAAGACTTCATGACGAAGACACGAAAAACAATTGCAACAAAAGCCAAAATTTAAAGATTGGATCTAATTAAATGAAAGAGCTTCTGCACAGCCAAAGAAACTAGGGTCACAGTGAACAGGCAACCTACAGAATGTGAGAGGATTTTTGCAATCTACCCATCTGACAAAAGTCTAACACCCAGTATTTACAAGGAACTTAAACAAATTTATAAGAAAAAAACAAACAACCCCATCAAAAAGTGGGCAAAGGATACGAACAGACAGTTCTCAGTGGAAGACATTTACATGGCCAACAAACATATGACAAAAAGCTCAACATCACTGATAATCAGAGAAATGCAAATCAAAACCACCATGAGACACCACATCACGCCAGCCAGAATGGTGATTATTAAAAAATCAGGAAACAATAGATGCTGGTGAGGCTGTGGAGAAATAGGAATGCCTTAATATTGTTGGTGGGAATGTAAATTAATTCAACCATTGCGGAAGACAGTGTGGTGATTCCTCAAGGGTCTAGAACCAGAAATACCATTTGACCCTGCAATCCCATTACTGGGTATATATCCAAAGGAATATAAATCATTCTACTATAAAGACACATGCACATGTATGTTTACTGCAGCACTATTTACAATAGCAAAGACATGGAACCAACCCAAATGCCCATCAATGATAGACTGGATAAAGAAAATGTAGTACATGTATACCAAGGAATACAATGCAGCCATAAAAAGGATTGAGATCAAGTCCTTTTCAGGCACATGGATGGAACTGGAAGTCATCATCCTCAGCAAACTAGAATAGAAAACCAAGTAACACATGTTCTCACTCATAAATGGGAGTTGAACAATGAGAACATGGACAGAGAGAGGGGAACAACACACACCAGAGCCTGTTGGGGGATGTGGGTGAGAAGAGGGAACTTAGAGGATGGGTCAATAGGTGCAGCAAACCACCATGGCACACGTATACTTATGTAACAAATCTGCACGTTCTACACATGTATCCCTATTTTTTTTAAGAAGAAATAAATAAATAGTAGTAATAAGATTGAATGTCTTTTCAAATGTTTATGGCCACTTGTGTTTTCTCTTCTCTGAAGAGTTCTTTTGCCAATTTTTCTGTTCATTTTTCATTTATTATTAAATTGTGGTAATTATTTAAATATTCTGGGTAAGAATTCTTTGGTGTGTGTGTGTACGCATGTGTGTGTATATGTATATAAAACATCTTCTCTTAATTTGTGACTTTAAACATTTTTACTGTGCTTGTGATGAACAAAAGTTCTTGATTAAAAAAATTAAGTCATGGTTATAGTGTTTTTATTCTGACTCAAAGATATGTTAGTTATGTGATATTTGGTAAGTTTCTTAATCATATTTAATGATGCCTAAAACTATCAATTAACTTCTGAGGATTTTATAAAGGGAAAGCATGTGAAAATTTATTTATATATATATAAAGTTTTTATTTATAAATAAATAAAATTTATTTATATATATATATATATATATGTGTGTGTGTGTGTATATAAACACACATATATGTGTACCTGTATATAAGTATAAACATACACACACACACACACATAGCTTTTCACATGCTTTTCATATATATATGTATATATAGATGTTATATTTGTCCATTATAACATTGCTATAAAAAATATTTAAGACTGAGTAATTTATAAAGAAAAGAGGTTTAATTGACTCATGGTTCTCCAAGCTGTACAGGAAGCATGGTGGCATCTGCTTCTGGGGAGGCCTCAGGTAGCTTTTACACATGGTGGAAGGCAGTGCAGGAGTGAGTCACTTCACATGTTCACATGGTTAGAATAGGAGGAAGAGAGAGGGGGCAGGTGCTACACACTTTTAAACAACCAGATCTCATGAGAACACAACACCAAGATGACAGCACCAAGGGGTGATGGTATTAAATCATGAGAAACTGCCCCCATGATCTAATCACCTCCCACCAGGCCCCACCTCCAGCACTGGAGATTATACGTCACCAAACGATTCGATGAGGACACAGATGAAAACCATATTATTCTGTCTTGGCCCCTCCAAAATCTCATGTCCTTCTCCCATTGCAAGATACAATTATGCCTTCCCAACAGTCCCTAAAAGTATTAACTCACTCCAGCATTAACTCAAAAGTCGAAAGTTCAAAGTCTCATCTGAGACAAGGTAAGTCCCTTACACCTATGAGCCTCTAAAATAAAAATAAAAGAAACCAACAAAAAACAAATTAGTAACTTTCAAGATATAATGGGGGTATAGGCATCGAGTAAATGCTCCCATTCCAAAAAGGAGAAATCTGCCAAAATAAAGGGGCTACAGGCCTCACGCAAGTCCAAAAACCAGCAGGGCAGTCATCAAATCTTAAAACACCAAAATAATCCCCTTTAACTCCATGTCTCACATGCAGGACGCACTGGCACAAGGGGTGGCTCCCAAAGCATTGGGCAGCTCTGCTTCTGTGGCTTTACAGGGTTCAGCCCCCACAGCTGCTTTCATGGGCTGGCACTGAGCACCTGTGGCTTTGCAGGTGTGGGGTGCAAGCTATTGGTGAATCTACTTTTCTGGAGTCTGGAGGATAGTGGCCCTCTTTTCATAGCTCCACTAGGTAGTATTCCAGTGGGGACACTGTGTGGGGTATCTTACCCGACATTTTCCCCCTACTGCTCTACTAGAGTTTCTCCATGAAGAACCTTTACTGCCCTAGTAAAGGTTCTCCATGAAGGTTCCACCTCTGCACCAGGCTTTTGCCTGGATATCAAGGGTTTTTTCCACACTTCCTCTGAAATCTAGGCAGAGCCTCCCAAGACTCAACTCTTGCATTCTGTGTACCTCGGGCTTAATACTATGTGGAAGCCATCAAGGCTTATAGCTTGCACCCTCTGAAGCAGCAGCCTGAGCTGTACCTGGGCGCCTTTCGGTCATAACTGGATCTAGAGCAGCCGGGGTGCAGGGAGCAGTTTCCCAAGGCTGCACAGGGCAGCAAGGCCCTGTGCCTGGACCATGAAACTATTCTTTTTTCCTAGGTCTCTGGGTCTGTGATGGAAGGGGCTGTTGCAAAGATCTCCGAAATGCCTCTGAGGCATTTTCTCCATTGTCTTGGATATTAACACTTGGCTTCTTTTTTTTCTCATGCAAATTTCTGGAGCCTGCTTGAATTTCTCCCCTGAAAATGGGTTTTTCTTTTCTACCACATGGTGGGGCTGCAAATTTTCCAAACTTTTATGCTATACTTCCCTTTTACATAGGAGTTCCAGTTTCAGGTAATTTTCAGGTATAGGTTGTTAGAAGCAGCAGGCCACATCTTGAACATTTTGCTGCTTAGAAATTTCTTCTACCCCATACCCTAAATCATCATTTGCAAGGTCAAAGTTTCACAGATTCCTATGGCAGGGGCAAATGCTTCCAAGTTCTTTGCTAAAGCATAACAAGCATAACAAAAGTGCTTCAGTTCTGAATAAGTTTCTCATCTCCATCTGGGACCACCTCAGCCTAGACTTCATTGTGCCTATCACTATCAGCATTTTGCTCAACTATTCAACAATTGTCTAGGAAGTTCCAAAGTTGTCCTTATCTTCCTGACTTCTTCTGAGCCCATCACACTCTTCCAACCTCTGTCTGTCACCCACTTCCAAGGTCATGTCCACATTTCCAGGTATATTCATAGCAATGCCCCACCTCTGATATCCATTTTCTGTATTAGTTCATTCTCTCATTGCTATAAAGAAATATCTGAGACTGAGTAATTTATAAAGAAAAGAGGTTTCATTGGCTCACAGTTTCACAGTCTGTATAGGAAGCATAGTGGTATCTGTTTCTGGTGTGGCCTCAGGAAGCTTTTACTTGTGGTGGAAGAACAAGGGGGAGTGAGGCTTTTTTCATGACCAGACTAGGAGGAAGGGGGTGGGGCGGGGAGGAGCTACACACTTTTTAACAAACAGATTTTATAAGAACTCACTATTGTGATGACAGCACCAAGGGGGAGTGATATTAAACCATGAGAAACAGCCGCCATGATCGAATGACCTCCCACCTCCAGTATTGAGGATTACATTTCAACATGAGACTTGGGTGAGGATAAAAATCCAAACCATCTTAGATGCCATTGGTGGTGTGTTTAGTAGTATTAATATTGTTATTATTTAAAGTCTTCTAAAACAGACAAACTCTCCTTTCTCCTAAGAAGGTGTTCTATCAATTTGTCAGGCAAACCCTACTGTATTTTTTCAATGACTTTCACTCATTAGGGAAAGAAATGTAACTTTGGTAAAGGATAGTACAGAAAATAGAGGTGGTGTCTATTCAAAATCTTCCTCTTTTTAATTTATTAAGCCTACTCAAGTATTTCATTAAAACAACTCTAAAACTTTTTTTTTTTTTTTTTTTTTTTGAGACAGCTCGCTCTATCCCCCAGGCTGGAGTGCAGTGGCAAAGTCTTGGCTCACTACAACCTCCGCTTCCTGGGCTCGAGTGATTCCCATGCCTCAGCTTCCCAAGCAGCTGAGATTACAAGTCCCTGCCACCACGCCCAGGTAATTTTTGTATTTTTAGTAGAGACAGTGTTTTACCGTGTTAGCCAGGCTGGTCTTGAACTCCTGACCTTAGGTGATTCACCCACCTCGGCCTCCCAAAATGTTAGGATTACAGGAGTGAGCCACCTCACCCAGCCTAAAACAAACTTATCATCACCCTTCAGTACTTTCCAATTTCTCTTCTTCCTTTCATAGGCCAACATCCAAAAGCTGCCTACTTTTTTTAGTTTTGTTTCCTCAACTCCTAACTACTCCTGTTAAATAAAACAACAAAAGGTCACTGTGGTGGACTCAGATTCTGCATTAGGATCAAAAGACCGGATGAAAAATCAGAATAGAGTCACTCATGCTGAAGTTCCACATCATCAAACTAAACCTAGAGATGGGAAGAGAGAGAGAGAAACAACAGCCTAATTTCCCAAACAGGCCAGTTTCAATAGACATGACAATGAAGTTTCCTCTGCTTTAATTCTTACAACAAAAAGGTTACCTAGGCTGGGTGCAGTGGCTCATGCCTGTCATCCCAGCACTTTGGGAAGCCAAGGTGGCAGGATTGCTTGAGTTCAGCAGTACAAGACCAGCCTGGGCAACATAGCCAGCCGTAGTCTCTACTAACATACACACACACACACACACACACACACACACACACACACACACACACACAGACAGACATATATTTTAAATTGGGCAGGCATCCTAGTATGTGCCTGTACTCTCAGCTACTTGGGAGGCTGAGTGGGGAGGATAATCTGAGCCTGAGAGATCGAGGCTGCAGTGAGTTCTGATTATACCACTGCACTCCAGCCTGTGCCACAGAGTGAGACCCTATCTATAAACGCATTTTAAAAACCTGATGTAAACCAATCAGTTGTTTCTCTATGATTCCGTTTCCCCTTTTCTGCCTTACAAGGACAGTAACTTGAAAGGACCAATCTGCTTTTTATTCTGGTTTTGATTTCTCCAGCTCTCCCAGATTTCTAAAGCCAAACTCCTCTGCTTGGCTCATTGGAAGACTTACTCTATTTTATGGAATAAAATGTTGCCTGATTCTAGAATCACAAATAAAGCCAATTAAAATCTTTAAATTTGTTGTACTTTTTTTTTGTGACACTCTTAAGTTTTGCTGTTAGACTTGCATCCCCATCACCTCACCAAACTCTGACTGTATAAGATAAAGACATTTTTCAATCAAAGTTTTTTACCCAGACACCCATACTCTGACTGCTGGGACTTAAAACGACACTCCTGTTCTCCTGATCTTTCTCTCCTGTTCTCACCACTCTGTCTGCTCTTGTTCTGTGTTTTATGTAGGTTTATCCTCTTCTACCTGAACGTTCAATATTAAAGTTTCTGAAGTCTCAGATGTAGGTAATTAATATAATGTATGCTGATGATTCACACATTGATACATTCAGTCTATGAGCCCGAGGCCCATATAGACTACTGGGCCATCACTTTTCTGCCAATTGTTTCATAGCTCTCTCAAACTCAAGATATTCCAGAGTAAAATAATTCTCTCTCCTGAACCTGGTGTTCATCTAGCATTCCCTGTATCACTGCATGATACCAGCACAGATACATTTGCACATTCCAAACCTAAAAAATTATTATTATGCACCTCTAACTCCCCTTTCCTTAACTGGTCACCATATTCTATCATTTTTATCTTCTAACAGTTTTTCAAATTGGTCTACTTTTTTCTGTCTCTACCACATCCTTTTAAATCCAAGTCACCATCATCTCTTACTAAATGTGATTCGTTTCTTACTAAATGACTAGCCTAATATAGTTTGCACAGTGTTTAAATGCATCGATCTTATAGCCAGTGTGCCTGGGTTCAAATCCTGGCTTTGATACTTATTACCTTTATCACCTCCATTTACTGCCTCCTTGTTAGCTATTATTAGTTCTGCACTTATGGCCTGACATTTTATTCTTCACACTGTAGCCAGGTTGATCTTTTTTAAAATATAAATTTGGTCACTTCACTTCACATAATTGTTCCTTCCTCTATTAAAGAGGAGGCTTCCATTATGCTTAGAATAAAGGGGAAAAATTATTACATGGCCTACAAAGCCCTACGTAGTCTAGCATCTAACTTGTAATAGCTTCATCTCACATCATTCTTTCCTCTAATAATATCTGTTCATGTACTCTTCTCTCTCCTGCCATAAGGCTTTTGCATGAGCCATTTTTCTTTATAGAATGTTCTTCCCTCCCAATTTGCCTTCTTAAAGTTTGCTCATCCTTCTGACCTCACTTTGAATGTCATACTTAAGGATTATTCCCTGAGTTATCTAACTAGGTGTATCAAATTGCTCAATAACTAATTTTTCAGTTGCATTGGTGGAGATTGGAACACACTGTTTTACTTCTAATGAGTTGAACTTCAGGCAGAGAATAAAATCATAGGGAACAGATAAAGATTGTGCACTCTCAGATGTCACCTTTAACTTCTCAAGGCTGTATGGACAAGAGAGAATAGGATCCCTAAACAAATCAATTAGTTAAAGATTACAAATATCTCCCATTCCAATTAGAGTTTGGAGCACATTCACAGCCAAGAAAGCCAGATGAAGCTGTCACCACAGCTTATGATTTCTCAAGGAAATAGGGTCCTTTCTTGTTTGGTCAGAGGTGGAATAGCCATCAGCTGGTCTAAGGACTGCCACATCAACCACATGGACGTGGTGCCTTAGGCTACTCCACGGTGACATCTATCCTGCCTGCCTGTTACAGAATAAGCTCAGTGCCATCCTGACTCTGAATGGGGGAAAATATCTACAAACTACTCCTCTGACCAGGTAAGTATGACCAGGAAAGCAACGACTGTGTTGCTCAGGAGCCAATGAGGGTGATTAGACATTGGTGGGCTAATTTTCTAAGACAAATGCTCACCAATTTGTTTTGAAGATATATAGTCAGAGATGGCATAAAGGGGACTTCTGGGAAATGGATAATGTTCTATTTCTTGATTTTTTTCTAATTTTTAAAAATGATATTTTAAAAATTTGAAGTACACAATAGGTATATATACTTATGGGGTACATGATACAGGCATGCAAGGTGAAATGAGAACATCATGGGGAATGAGGTTTCTATTCCATCAAACATTTCTCATTTGTGTTACAAACAATCCAGTTATATTATTTACTTTAAAATATACAAGGAAGTTATTATTACATTACCCTATTGGGATATCAAAAAGTAGGTCTTATTCTTTCTACTTTTTTTGGACACATTAACGATTTCTACTTTCCTCCAAATGCCCAACTACCCTTTCTAGCCTCTGGTAACCATATATCTACTCTCTATGTCCATGAGTTCAATTGATTTTATTTCTAGACCCCATAAATATTTGAGAACATGCAATATTTGTCTTTCTGTGTCTGGTTTATTGCACTCAATATAATGCTCTCCTGTTGCATTCGTGTTGTTGCAAATGACTGGATTGCATACTTTTTATGGATAAATATAACTTCATTGTGTTTATATACCACATTTTCGTTATCCATTTATCCCTTGATAAACACTTATGTGGCCTCTCAGTCTTAACTATTGTAAACAGTACTGCAGCACACATAGAAGTGCAGATATTTTTTCAATAATTTCCTTTATTTTGTGTATATACCCAATAGAATTTCTGAATTATATACTAGCTCAATTTTTACTTTTATGAGGTACATCCAAACTGTTCTCCATGTGATTGTACTAGTTTACATTCCCACCAACAGTGTGTAAAGTTCCTTTTTCTCCACATTCTAGCCAGCATTTGTTACTGCCTCTCTTTTGAATATGAGCCATTTTTACTGGGGTAAGGTGATACCTAATTTTAGTTTTGATTTCATTTCTCACATGATCAATGATGTTGAGTACCTATTAATATGCCCATTTGCCATTTGTATGTCTTTTTTTGAGAAATGTCTATTCAAATATTGTGCCCTTTTTGATAAGATTATTAGATTTTTCTATAGAGTTGAGATTCTTATATATTCTTATGAATCCCTTGTCAAAGGGGTAGTTTGCAGATATTTTTTTCCCATTCCGCAGGTTGTATCTTCACTTGTTGATTGTGTCCTTTGCTGTGCAGAAGTCTTCTAACTTGATGTGATCCAATTTGTCTATTTTGCTTTGGTTGTCTGTGCTTGTGGGGTATTGATCAAAAAATCATTGCCCCAACTAAAGTCCTGGAGATTTTCCCCAATGTTTTCTTAAAGTTGTTTCATAGTTTGAGGCCTTAGATTTAAGTTTTTAATCCATTTTGATTTGATATTTGCATATTGCAAGAGATAGGGGTCTAGTTTCATTCTTCTGCCTATGAATATCCAGTTTTCCCAGTACAATTTATTGAAAAAACTGTCTTTTTGCCAGCATAAGTTTTTGGCACCTTTGTCAAAAATGAGTTCACTGTAGGTGCGTGGATTCATTTCTGGGTTTTCTATTCTATTTCATTAGTCTATGTATCTGTTTTTAGGCCAGTGCCACACTGTTTTGGTTACTATATCTCTGTAGTGGAATTTGAAGTCATGTAATGTGATTTCTCCAATTTTGTTCTTTTGCTTAGGATAGCTTGGTCTAATCTGGATACTTTGTGGTTCTACGTACATTTGAGGGTCTTTTTAAAATTTATATGAAGAATGTCATTGGTATTTTGATAGGAATTGTATTGAATCTTTTGACTTCTTTGGGTAGTATGAACATTTAAAAAACATTAATTCTTTCAATATGTGAACACAGAATATTTTTTCATTTTTTGCTCTCCTCTTTAATGTCCTTCATCATTATTTTATTGTTTTCATTATAGAGATAGTTTACTTTTTTGGTTTAGTTAATTCCCAGGTATCTAATTATATGCGTGGCTATTGTATATGAGATTACCTTTTTACTTTTTCAGATAGTTCACTCTTGGCATATAGAAATAATGCTGATTTTTGTATGTTAATTTTGTATTCTGCAACTTTAGTTAATTGGTTTATCAGTTCAATAGTTTTCCTGTGAAGTTTTGAGGTTTTTCCAAATGTAAACTCATATCATCTGCAAACAAGGATAGCTAGAGCTTCCAGTACTATGCTGAATAACAGTGGTAACAATGGGCATTCTTGCTATGTTCCAGATCTTAGAAAAATGCTTTCAGCTTTTCCCCATTTGGTATGACACTAGCTGTGATCTGTCATCTATGGATTTTATTACATACCCAGGTTTTTGAGGGTTTTTTATCATGAGGGGATGTTTACTTTTATCCAATGCTTTTTAAGCATCAATTGAATTGATCATATAGTTTTTGTCTTTTATTCTGTTATGATGTATCACATTGATTAATTTGTGTATGTTTAATCATCCTTGCATTCATGGAATAAATTCTACTTGGTCATAATGATCTTTCTAATGTTTTAATTATATTTGTCATAATTCTGTTGAAGACTTTTGTATTAATCTTCATCAGTGATATTGGCCTGTAGCTTTCTTTTTTTGATGTGTCTTTGTCTGTTTTTGGTATCGGGGTAATTCTGGCCTGGTATAACGAGTTTTGAAGTACTGTCTCCTCTTCTATTTTTCTGAAGAGTTTAAATAGGATTCTTTTAAAGACAAATATATAGTTCTATAGTTTCTTTAGAAGTTTGGCAGAATTTGGCAGTGAAGCTAACATGTCCTGGGCTTGCTGTTACTGGGAAACATTTTATTACTGCTTAGATCTTATTACTTGTTATTGGTCTGTTCAGGTTTTCTAATTTTTTCTGACTCATGGTAAGTTGTATGTAACTAGGAAATTGTCAATTTCTTCTCAGTTTTTCAATTTATTAGCATATAGTTACTCATAGTAGCCAATAATGATCCTTTGAATTTCTGCAGTATCAGTAGTAACGTCTCTTTTTTAAATTTCTGATTTTATTGATTTATATCTCTTTTTTTTTTGTTTTTCAGTTAATCTGTCAATTTTGACTTTTAAAAAATCAACTTGTTTCACTGATCTTGTGTATTTTCATTTGCATTTTATTTATTTTTGGTCAGATCTTTATTATTTCTTTTCTTCCAACAATTTTGCATTTGGTTTGCTCTTGCTTTTATGTTAAAGTTGCATCATTAGATTATTGATTTGAAGCTTTCTCTCTTTTTGATGTAGGCACTGATAGATACAAACTTTTTTCTGAGTAGTGCTTTTGCCATATAACATAAGTTTTTGTACAATGTATTTCCACTTTCATTTATTTTAAGACATTAAAACTTTTTTTTTCTTAAGGGTTGCATTGGACCTCTGGTCATTCAGGAGCATACTGTTTAATTTTCATTTACTTATATAGTTTCCAAAATTCCTATTGTAATTAATGTATAGTTTTATTCCATTGTGGTCAGGGAAGATGCTTGATATTTATTTCAAGTTTTTCAATATTTAAAGACTTGTTTTGTGACCTAACATATGATCTATCCTCGAGAATAATCCATGTGCTGTGGAAAAGAATGTGCATTCTGCACCTCTTGGATGAAATGTTCTATAAATGTTTATTGGATCTATTTGGCCTATAGTGCAGATTAAGTATGTTTGTTGTTGTTGTTATTGACTTTCTGCCTGAAAGATCTATCTAATGCTGAAAGTGAGGTGTTGAAATCTCCAGCTATTATTTTATTGGGGCCTATCTCTCTATTTGGCTCAAATAATATTTCCTTTATATATTTACATGCTCCAGTATTGGGTGCATATATATTTTAAAGTGTTATATTCTCTTGCTTAATTCACCCCTTTAACATTATATTGAACTTTTTTGCCTCTTCTTATAGACTTTTTTGAAATCAATTTTGTCTGATTAAGTATGGCATCTCCTGCTCTTTTTCAGTTTCCATTGGAATGGAATTTTTTTTGCATTCATTTATTTTTAGTCTATGTGTATCTTTATAGGTGAAGTGTGTTTCTTGTAGGCAACAGGTCAACAGATCTTGTTTTCTTCAATCCATTCAGCCAGTCTATATGAGAATTTAGTTCATTTCCACTCCACATTACTATTGAATAATATATAGGAGTAAGTAAATACTTACTCCTGTAATTTTGTTATTTGTTTTCTGGTTGCCTTGTGGTTCAGGACTGATTTTTATCTTTTGTCCCTTTTTCAATGATATACTGTTAAAACTAGTTAGTATGAGTGCTCACCTTAATTTTGGTTCTTCTGAAGGTTTTTTTTTTTTTTTCTGTGAAGATAGTTGTTAATTTGGTGTCTTTGTGGAGGGGAAAATCGGTGAAGCTTTCCATTCTGACATCTTTTATTTCTTTATTTGGGTGCTGGTTAAATGGGTATGTGTATTTTTTTATAGTTCGTTGAGATATATTATTATATGTGCACTTTTTTCCATTACTATTTCAATGAAATAATTTTTAAAAAGCAATCATTCATTATTGTTTCAAATATGGAATTGACACTGGAATTAAACCTATATTATAATCAAGGTGCACAAACCAGTTTCATATCTCAGAGGTAAATTCTTCAACTAATTCAGAGAAAGTACTGGAGATAAACACACACACACACACACACACAAACACACACATCCCACACACAAAAAAAACAGTCTTCTGTAAAATGGCATTTGCTTTGGGGGTCCTAGCACCAAGAGAAAATTATTTCTGAGAATCCTAATGAAGACACTAATTTAAATCATGTTGTTGGGATCTACTGATCATATCACTTAGCATCATGCCATGTGACACTGTTATTTTATATTGATCCTTGTGACTGTTAACACCAGTCTTTTGCACAAGGGCACAATTACATTAGTTCCAAACCTGTATCTATAACATGTATTGATGAATCCCCAGAACCCAGCATAATATCTGGAATATCTTAGGCTCTCAATAAATATTTGTGGAATGAATAGATCAATCAATGACTGCAACAAATCTATACGGAAAAAAATAAAAATAAAAATAAAATGTCAGGGCATGGTGGTAGCTATAAGTGTTAAGTGGTAGAAAATTCTGCCTTCTTTAAACTAATTTAGAAAGACAATAGAATAGTTTCACCATGATAGTGAAATAATGTCATTTACTTCTTTTCAGTTAATGAGTTCTTTATAGGAATATCAGAGCACTTTTATAGTTCATATTTCCGCATTCTGACTTGTTTTTCATCAATAATCCACCTAAAACTATACCATAAAAACAGTATGCCACACTCTACTGCTGTACTAATCATACGAAATAGAAGCATGGGAATGTGCCCTTCATTTGGATTTTCAGCAGAGAGCACAATATTGCTTTGAGCCTTCCAAATCTCTCTGTAATATAGTACTGATAGATTGGAAAGTTAATTCATGACCTTGCAACCTTTTTTTGTTCCCAAAAATAACAGAAATGAGAAATTTGTCTTTAACACATTCCTGAACCATCCAGATAGCTTTATATATATATGTGTAAATGGTTCAGTCTCATCTTCTGTTAGCCATTCCTTGTTATCAGGTATCTCTTTATATATGTAATTAAAAATAGCCCACCACTCTTCTGACATTAACAGCACACTAATACAGCTTTCTTCTTCAAATGAATAACATCTCATTTGTCAATCAGCAGTACCTTAACGTATATTTTTAAATTTGCCAAGCATAACACACAATGAACTGCACATCACCCATATCTATAGATTAAAATCTTATTCAAGAGCCACTCAGAGCTAAATCATTACAAGGATGACATAGCTTGTATACCATAATCTTGTTGAAGATTTTCACATATCTCTAAGCTTATAGTAATGTTCTCAAAAGAGAAAAAAGAAATAAGTTTGTTCTTTTAGAAAAAGAAGGCAAAATTATAAATGTGTAGTGACTGATACAAGTGAGTATTCCTCTTTCAGAAAACAATTACATGATTTTAACACTTCAACACACGAATTTTAGGGGATACAATTCAGCCGATTACAGAGCCCAACAGACCTAAGTTAGAATCTATACTACTTTTATGTAGCCATATGACTTTAGATAAGTCAAACTCTGAGTATTAGTTCTTTTTCTCTATGCTTTAAAATCTTTAAGATAGACACAATAAAATTAAGCTGTAGGGTTGTTCGGAAACTAAAGCATCAGATACCATTATAAGAACTTGTTTCAATTGGTATTTGCTCTACCACTGTTTCCTCCCTTGCCCACCCCATCTCCACCCCATTTTCATATGAAATCCAAGTGTTCCTGGTCTTCAGTCAATGTTCTATGCGCCCTTGAGCAGGTCAACTGTTCAAATCTTAGCTTCTCAACATTAAACTGAAAATACTGGGCTACATATTCTCTAAGAACCTAAGATTGAAAGAATCTATGATGATCACTGGCTGAAATGTGATGAGGGTGGTGAGTAGAATAGAGAAAATTAAATATATATAAATTAAATACACATAAACAAATGCTAATGTTTGTTTTGCCAGATTCATTGTCTTAAGATTCATTTCCAAATCACATCATATCAGCCTAACATAACATACTATAACTTACCACACCATGGTTGTGTAAGTCCTTGTCTAGAAAAGTTAAACAGGCTGAGTGTCAAAAATAAAGAAGGTTCTATTTTATTAGAGTTTGTGCTCTGGAAGGAGCATATTCCTAATGTGATACTATTAGAAGGTGAGGTAATTAGGTCATGAGGGTGGTGCCTTCATATGAATGAGGTTAGTGCCCTCATAAAGGAGACCTCAGAGAGATCCCTCGGCCCTTCTGATATGTGAAGAAACAAATAGAAGGTACCAGTTACAAGAAAGAGGGCATTCCCCAGACATTGAATCTTCTTGGTCCTTTATCTTGGACTTCCAAGAATCTAGAAATGTAAGAAACAAATTTCTGTTGTCAGTTTATGGAATTTTGTTCTAAGCAGCACAAACAGACTAAGACAGAAAAGCAAGAGAGAGAAGTCCACTGAAAAGGAAGCAATTCTGCCCCGCCCTCAGTTAGTAAAAGTTAGGTCTAAGGGTTCTTAAACAGAGAGTTCTGAAACAAGATTTAGTGCCCACAATAATGAACCACCCATTCCCTCACTTAAATTGCATACAACAGTGCCTGGCACAAAGGACTTGCTATATATATAAGAGCTGTGGTGGTGGTGGTGGTCATGTTGTTGGTGGTTATAATTATTATTTTTGAGGCAAACTAAAGTCTTCTAAATTCTCCTACTATTTTCAGTGAAGAACAACCTCACAATAATGATTGAGATGGAATTTCACACCAACCCGGAAACATGTGGCCTCAATGTCAGCATTAAATTGGTTTAAGGAAAATTTTAAAAATGATTTTTTTTTGCATACTTGAATATTTGGGCTGAGATTTATATTCGCTAAATCAGTTTATGTCAAAATGAAGGGAATTATCCCCTGAGAGACTTGATAGCTAATCTATATGTATAATACACAATAAACAGTACAGATTATTACCAGTTATGTGAAAAGTGAGCTTAGAGTTTGTGAGTGCTATGCAGTGAAAGAAATAATAGTACTGACATGCCAGTTATCTCTGCTGCCTACTTTGAGACATCAGAGTTATAAGATTTATTTCAAATACCGTCTGGAATATCAGAGCTCAGGCACAACAGGACGACAAGAAAACAACCATACAGTTTGTTTGGTGCCAAACAAACAAAAAACGTTAATTAAATAAGACAGCAAATCTATAAATAATTTAAAAATCAGTTGCCGGGAAATGCTTAAAATGCCAGGATACATTTTTATTTTTGCCTTTTGCCTTTCTTAGAAAGTAACTGAAAACCAAAAGCGACATTCAAGATTTGAAAATAATAGCTTATGTAGCTCTTCCTGAGATACCTAGGAAAAGAGAAACTGGTCTCCAAGGGCTGCAAGCCTTTCATTCTTCCTTGAGAAAGTTCGCCCTTGCCAACAATTTAGCACCAGCTTCTGATAGACCCATATTTTATCTATTATTTCTTGATTATTTTTTTAAGCAGAGAAAATAATGTGACAGTATCAGGAGGCAGTAGCAATAAAAGTCCAGGCCCCTACAAAAGGGAGGTGAGGAGGCTGTTCTCTTCAGTTGGTCCTGCAAGATCTTTTGCAACCTCCAAATGTAATCTACATTTATTGGCAGGCCAGATTAGAATACTCTCGCCAAGATAGCAGAATTACAAGCCAAAATCTAAAGCCAACCTGGGGAAGAGTAAATTGTAGAAGAAAGATTTTGTGTTAGGCAGCATTCCCTAAGATGGCACTCAATGAGGCACATGCCCGTGTATAATTCAGTCTTTTTCTTATGGGCAGAACCTGTGACTTCCTTCTAACCAATAAAATATGGCAAAGGTGATGGCAGAGTCACTCAAGTGCTTATATTACATTATAAAAGATTGCATTTTAGCAGAATGGAGTTGTTACAGGATCTTTGTGGGTGTCACTTCACCAGCCAGTAACCGCTGTGGCCAGTGGTGCCTTTGCCTGAGTTTTGCTCTGGCCTGCTGGACTCATTCTGCCCACTCGGCCTGGCAGGCTGTTGTTGGCTTATGCTACCAGCCTGGATCCCACATATTCCAAGGCACGGAGCAATGAGGGGTGTGTGAGCGAGCATGGGGTTCAGCTGCTGCACATAGCCAGGCACGCTGGCTGCAGTGGGGCAGGCAGCTCCAGGTGCCAGCATGGGCTCCGGCTCCCTTTAAGGCTGTGGCTGGACCAGGCATACCATAAGAAGCTTCCATGGCTGACACCAGGGAATGCAGTGACACCCAAAAGCTTGGAGATGCCAGGAACTGCAAAGCCCTAAAGAGGGTCCCATAGCACTTGCTCCAGGAGCTCTGAGGTCTAGGCTCCCCAAAGGGCCACAGCACTTCTCTCCTTCTCTCTTCTCTTCTTCTTGTCATCTGCAATGTGGCAAGCAAGGGGCATGTTTTAGCCCTGGTTGTGTTACTTTCCTTTAGCCTCTTCATTCAGTGGGTCCTGAGTTCTTGTCCTGTGTCTAGGAAGAATGAGGTACACAGACAAGCAGAGGGAGAGCAAGATGAAAAGGAGCTTTATTAAGCAATAGAACAGCTCAGAGGAGACCTGCAGTGGGTAGCCCCTCTCCATAGCCAGGGTGTCCCAGTGAGTATTCAGTTCTTAGCAGAGAGGGTAGCACCTCTGTACTAGGCAGTTTGTCCCAACAAGTTTTCAACTCTCAGCACATAGGATAGCTCCTCTCTGTTGGGAAGGTCATCCCAACAAGCTTTCAGCTCTCAGCAGAGATGGTACCTCTTCAGGTAGGTCATCCTGTTGTCTCTTTGAGTCTGGCTGAGTTTGGGGCTTTTATGGGCCTCAGAGGGGAGGAAGTGTGTGCCAATTGGTCCATGGGCAGCCATGAGCAGTCCCAGAAAGAGCACCACAAGTTTCTACTCTGGTCCATGGAACTGGCAGCCCAATCGCAGGCTTGAAGTCCTCCCTCACTTGAAGGTGAGATTCCACTGGGGACCTGCCCCCTTCCACCCAGAAGCTTGTCTGACTCCTGCTGCTGTATGTGGCTCCTGGGCTGTTCATGCTAAGGGGCACCTGCGGGCCAGTGCTAAGCTGCCCTAAGCATCCACCTCAGTCTCCCTCTCATGCTTGTTGGTGCCCAAGTCTGGAGGGGGCTGAGGCAGCAGGGGCCTAGTGTGTCAGTACTGTCCCGAGCATGTGCACACCTGGCCAGGCTGCAACAGTGCCTGGACTTGGCTCCAACCCTGCTCTGAGATTGGAGCAGGCACTGGGGGTAGGGAGAGGCCAGGCAACAGGAGAGGACACCTCTAAGCCTGCAGGAGCAAGGGGGTAGTCTTCCCAGGTGCCCAAAAGTGCAGAGATGCCTGGGTCCACAGCCGTAGCAGGGCAGCTACAGCTGCACCCGGGATGGCAGGACTCCTGCCTGCTACTGGCCCCCGAGAGCACACGGAGGCCCAGGTCCACAGCTGTGACTTGGGTGCCTGCAGCTGTGCCCAGGAGGGTGAAGATCCTACCTGCTCCTGGCTCCAGCCAGTTCTGTGGAGCAAGGCACCACCCTGGGCCCAGATCCGCCTTGGGGCCCTACACTGCCTGCCCCTCCATGCCCAACCACATTGCTACCCTGCTGGCCCCATCAATCAGCTCGTAGCATGGTGGACTCCAGGCGGGCTCTCAGGGTGGGATCCAGGGATTGCCCATCTTCTCTCTGCATTTTCCCTGTCATGGCAGCAGACAAGATTCAGGTGGCACTAGTCCCAGCCAACTCGGCACAAACAAACTCGATGCTCTCAGGACTGGCCCTGCTAGTCCTGGATGTGCCCTTAGCCAGGTGCTTGCAGGCTCATAAGACAGGGTGGGGAGTGAGGCTGACACCACAGCAGAGGCTCTGGGGTCATGTGAGGGTGGGGGTGGCACAGTCAGCTGCCTTGGGGATGCGGGGCACAGGGGACCCCCCACCGCCACTTCTGCTCCTACAGCTGTTCCTGATGCCACCATCTGTGCCTCCCTGCTGCAGCTGGCATGATGGCAGTGACCACCTTGGACAGCCTGCCACTGCCATCATAGTGAGAAATTCTCCTGCTAGCTTAGAAGAAGCAAACACCATAATGTGAGTAGGCCTGTGAGACAGCCATGTAGGCGGGAACTGTAGATGCCTTCAGGAGCTGAGAGTAGCTCTGGAATGGCAGCCGGCATGAAGAGGGATACCTCATTCCTACAACCACAAGGAACTTGATTCTGTAACTGACCATTACAAAAAAATTCTTTGTTTATTATATATTTATTTATTATTACTTTTTGAGATGGAGTCTCACTCTTTGCCCAGGCCAGCTGGAGTACAGTGGTCTAATCTTGGCTCACTGCAGCCTCTGCCTCCTAGTTCAAGTATTCTCCCACCTCAGCCTCCCAAGCAGCTGGGATTATAGGTACATGCCACCATGCAGCTTTTTTTCTTTTTCTTTTTCTTTTTTTTTTAAAGTAGAGACAGAGTTTCACCATGTTGACCAGGCTAGCCTTGAACTCCTGACCTCAGGTTATCCAGCCACCTTGGCCTCCCAAAGTGCTGGGATTGCAGACATGAGCCACCACCTCACCCAGACTCATTTTTAAGTTAAAAGGTCACTCTAAGGCTAAGATGAGAAACAGTTTGGCCAACATTCTGATTTCAGCCTTGGAAAACCCTGAGCAGAGGACTGAGCTATGCTTTTCCTGTATTTCTGACCCATGAAAACTGTGAGATAATAAATGGAGATTGTTCGAAGCCACTGAATTTGTTGTACTTTGTTATACAACAATAGAAAACTAATACAGAGCAGATCAGTCACATCCTGGGATTAAATGCATAAAATAAGATTCTTATTCTGGAGCCTAAGTAATCTCTTAATTCTGGACCAATAAAGAAACTAATGGGAAGTCACATCTTTGTATAATCCCTCCGAGAAAATATAAGCTTCTGAATCTTACTGAAAAAATATAATTATTTTTCACATCATTATTTCCCAAATCTTTCACTGTCCTGTGACTCTAGAGGAAAAAGATGAAAATTCCCTTGTCAAGATTTCTCTGTTTATAACAGAAGGGTCTATCATTCCCCTTAACACCCAAGATTTGAGTAGATAAACTTAGTCTGTTACAAACAGGGCCAATAATTCACCATGCTGAACTCTAGCATTCCATAGAAGAATTTCTTGAGTATTTCAACTGAGTCAAAGGAAATGTTTAGTGCAGGATTTCTCAACCTCAATCCAATTGAAATTTGGGGCTAATTATTTGTTGTGGGGGGATATCTTGTGCATTGCATGGTGTTTAGCAGCATTCCTGGCCTCTACTCACTAATTTCCAGTAGCATCTCTCAAGTTATGACAATGAAATTTGTGCGCAAACATCACCAAATATCCTGTGGAGATAGAGGCAAAATTGTCCCTGGTTGAAACCACTGTGTTAGCATAAGGTCTTTGTGAAACAACCTGAAGACCAATGGGAAGTGGTCATTCTGAGGGCATTGAAAACTAATAAAAGCAACAGTCTCCCACAGAGCAGGCCATGGTCTTCCCTTTCTTTCTTCTCACTGTGCCACAGTGCCTTCATCACCTTCCTTTCCGTTGAGCACTCTGTTCATTGGCAACTCGGATTCATCTGAGGCCCCAGGACACTCCATCACACTGTAAATACCCTTCCCTTTTTCTCTCAGGGTGATCCTTTCATGCACCTTTTCTCGCCTAATGTTCTAGCTTTTCAGTTTTAACACATACCTTTATGATTATTATTATTATACTTTATGTTCTAGGGTACATGTGCACAATGTGCAGGTTTGTTACATAGGTATACATGTGCCATGTTGGTGTGCTGCACCCATTAACTCGTCATTTACATTAGGTATATCTCCTAATGCTATCCCTGCCCCCTTCCCCCA